>NC_059072.1:363977273-364063017 GCF_020497125.1 Mauremys mutica | reverse complement strand
ATGTTTGGGGAACTAGATTGGGGCTAACGAAGAACAGGCCATTGAGTGGCGGCTGCAATCACATTCGTATGACCCAACAGCTGGGAGCGCAGGGCTCTCCGTTAGCTTTTGTAACTCTGCTTTAGTTATAATAACTCCAGCCCTTTGGAGCGCGCAGACTGAGCCTCCTTTCTCATGAATTCCCAGGACAACCCCTGGTGCCAGAGGGGATACCAGAGGAAGATGGGCAAGAGGTAATACAGGGCTGTCGGGAAACAGTGAAAGGACCCCAAACAAGACAGTGGCTGGAATGTCAGGGCAGTTCACAGTCCGTCCCTCACACAGGCCTCAGGCTGCGTCTGCAGGGATGCTGCAGGTTACGGTACCACTCGCTCTAGTGGTGGCCACATGCGCTCCGGATCTCTGCATGGCAGGGCCCTTCTTCCCAGTGTTCGCCCTTCCCCCCGACCTTCCATCAGGGTTTAGGTATCCCTCTCCAAGCCTGGCCTGCAAGGCCTCTTGACCTGGGGGCATCTCCCTGCCTCGGGGCCTTGCTGCACAGCGGTTTCCTCCTTCCCTGTTCACAGCTGCTCACTGCACCCGGCTCCGGATTGTTTTTACTCCAACTCACCCCCAGTTTTCCACAGCTCCAGCTCCCCTGGGCTGCTGTCGGACTCTGCTCCCAGCACTGACCTGCTCCCTGGGCTGCTTCTCTGCACCCCTCTGCTTCAGGCGCAGTGCAGTTTCTGGCTTCCCAGGCCTCCACATCAGGCCCCTTGCTCTCTCCTTAACTCAGCCACTGCTTCTGGGCCAGGCAGCCCCCAGCACTCCTGAACTCCCTCATTGGCCTGCATTCTGCCCCAGTCCAATTCAGCTGACTGGGACCATTGGCCTCTCCCCATTGCCCATGGGGGTCCTGTCAATCTTAGGGTTCTGGATTCTCATTGGACTCTCCCCCTTGCCTTTCGGTACTCCGGAAAGGTCCAAACCAAAAAATCCTCACCAAGTTTTAGTATATTGTGGGCCAACAGTCCCCCTCACACAGAGGACTGAAGCTAATTCTCGAGCCCAAACCGGCAGTATTGTTAACAGTAACAAACGGAAGCCTTCAGAAGCTCAGGCTGGTTGGGTCGGAGCAGGAGAATGGCGCCCATCCCATTCTTCAGTCCACAAACACTGGAGTTCAGTGCACCGGGAATTATCGATACAAAGCTAACCAGACACACAATGGTTTGGTTCATTTCCTACCCGTGCCATTGAGTAGCAGGCCAAGGGGGCACCATATCCTATACTTATTATTTTTTTTAGTTGAGACATGGAGCTTTGAATTTTCCTGTGTTCCTTTCAACCTGGCCCCAGACCCAAAATGTGGCTACCCAGTGTTGTGACAAGGACCCACGACTGAGGCCCACACAAATATTATCCTCTCAGGGGAACCTCTAGAGAGTATTTGTAGATTATACCTAGGAGGGACCATTGTGACCATCTGCTCTGACCTCCACTGCATTGCACAGGCCATAAGGACTGCCCTGGAAATAATTACCTGTTTGAACCTAGTGCAGATCGTTGAGAAAAAACATCTCACCATGTCGACCTCTGAAAACACAATGGCCAGTGATGGAGAACTACACCGCGGATACTATGCTAAATTGTTCCAATGGTCAATTACCTTCAGTGCTAAAAAATTCCATTTCATCTCTAGTCTCAATTTGTTTAATCTTCAATGTCCAGCCACTGATTCTTGTTCGGAGAACCTTTTGCCTCATAGCTTTAAGAGCCCCCTTGATTATCAAGTTTGCTATTCCCCGTTGTGAATGTTTGAAAGAAGCAATCCCATGTTACTTACCTACCATAACCTTCTCCGTCGTTATCGAGTGTGGCAGGACAGGTCTGGTGCACTCTCAGTTGCCTGGTCGTTGCTGAGGGAAGACTCGATGCAGACTTCAGTACTAGTTGGTAGTTTCGAAAGACATGAAGGCGTCAGATGTCCCAGCAGTAACAGACAGGAGTAACTAAGGTCTATATAACTGGAGGCCAGGCCATCGTTCACACATTATGGGATAGAGTCCTCCTAATCAACCTAATATAGTAAAAAGCACTTACACACAGACGCTTGCTATGAGAGAGCTCAGCATCAGCAACGGCATTCCATAGAAACCCTCTTAGACTACGGGACTGGAAAATTGCACTAATTGTGGGTATAAACCTTCCGTCAAAGGGACGCTGCATCCGTGGGGGGGGCTGCTAACTATTTCAAAATGCTTTGCTCTGCTCACCCAGCATCACTTCTGTACTTGCTTGGGTTCAGTTTCCAGCCAGCTGGTTTCCATCCAAGAACTGGGCCAACTTGGAGATAAGTGAATGTGGTCGTATGGGATAGTGAGAGGTAGTAGCTCGATGTCCACCTGCATATTGCTAGCGGTATTGAGTTCATGTTGTGGTGACCAATTCCCGTAGTGGCCTGAATGGAGATGTTGAAAAGCCCCAGAGAGAGAACTGATCCTTGTGGGACTCCACCAGGTATGGGTCTAGTGCTGGAGGTGCAGTTTCCCATCGCTGCTAATTGGGTGTGTCCCTCCAAGAAGGATTCAGACCATTTTAGTGCATCCTGCTGGACTCCTGCCACCTCTTAGGTGAGACAGCAGTATTTCATTGCCAACAGCGTCAAATAATGCCAAGAGATCCAGGAGGCTGAGCATGGATGTCTGTCCCTCGTCCATTGACAGGAGATCATCCATCAGTGCCTGTAAAGCAGGGGAAGTGGATGGCAATTGATACAAATTAGAAGTTTTGAACTGTAGAAGATGGGTTAGGAAGCAAAAGATACCAGAAACTAACCCATGGCTGGCAGGGCCAAGGAAAAAAAGAGGAAGATTTGCAAGTACATTAGAAACAAAGGAAATCCTAATAGCAGTACAGGCCTGTACTAGATGCAGATAGTTAATAATAACGCAGAAGGGCAAAAATGTTTTCCAAACCTGTCTGTGCTGTATTTGAAAGAAGCAGGATGCTGTACTCATGAACATGAATTTCTTTGCAGCCCACTGGTAGCTATGGAGGATGGAAAACAGCACCTACTAGGGATCAATATTTTTAAATCAGCAGCCCCAGAAATTTCGCACCCAGAGAGTCCTAAAAGAGCTGTCCAAGGAGATATCTGCCCCGCTAATGTTAATTTTAATAAATATTAGAACACCAGGGCTATCCCATAAGACTGATGAAGCGCTCATGTTCGGTCAGTATCCGAAAAGGGATGATTTGGGTATGAAGTCCCTGTTAGTTTGACATCACTCCTGGGCATAAAAATGGAAAAAGGGACTTAGTCAATACAGAATAAAAGGGTAGGACTATAGTTCATGGCTTTTTTGGGCAATAAGAAGTTTGGGTGATAAAGGGAACTGGGGAGATGGAACAGACTTGAACCATTGCAAGTTGTTTGACCTAGTAACACACGACATTCAGATTAACAAACTAGCACTAGACAAAATCAAATCACCTTTCTAACAGCCCCAGATTGTGACCATTCGCTTCCCAGCTTATGGGCTTTCCCTGCTGCTTAGCCAAAGGCCTTAGCCTAAGAACCAGGCCTCAGACTGTCATAGTGAAAACAGGCCCTTACAGGGGCAGACAATGATTTTGATTCTTTCTTTTATACCTCTAATAACTAGCTAAGTGATACGAATACACCTAAATTTTGCAAACAGGCCTAAAATATCTATATCTTAACAATGTGTGTGTGTGTGTGTGTGTGGGTTGTATATACATATATATAAATATAATGCCAACAATATATATGCCATTATGTGGTGTGATTTTCATTTGACTGTTTCCCATCAGATCCTACCTATATTTTTTCATCTTCCGTCCTCTCCTTCTTATTAGGATATAGAGAATCTCCATTAAGAGGTGTATGGTATCCTTTCCTTGAAACAGACTGGGAACTGTTAACATCTCTTCGTTGCGGTTTTACAGACAATAGCTCCAAGGTTTCACTCTGTGAAACGCTTTCTGTTTCTGAAAAGTCCAGAAAAGACAAAGCTGTGGCCTAGGCTCCAGCAAAGAGCGATACTGAGGTGTAGGACAAGGAGAAGAGTAAGAGAGTTATAAATAACACTGCCTCAGAATCCCCTGTCCGGTACAGTCACCCAGCACGGCATCCACCTGAGACAGGAAGTGGATACTCAAAGTTCTATCATTTCCACATTTGGCCTTTAGTTATTTTCGGGCAGCGTGAGATAATTGCTGTGCCCCTGTGCATCTTATCGGGGTGTTACCCCGGCAGCCCGGTGAAGATCATTGGAAGTGTGACCTTGTGAGCTATTCCATTGTTAAAGAAGGAAAGCAGGGGAAGTTTGCATAATGAAGAGACCCACAAGCTACTGCGAGTGGCACCCAAGCCCTACAGAGGGGCAGCAGAGCCCACAGAGCTCTGAGACAGCATCTGATCCCTCGGAAGCACCTGGGGCTGTTCACTGTCAGCGATAGGTTACTGGGCTAGACGAAGTCAGATCTGATCCACTAGGGCAGGGTTATTGAGTGAACGTTTGTAAAGTGGGAAGTGCTTTCTGCAGGGGGTAAGTTGCGTATTAAGCAGTTACATTCTAGCTTAGCCCAATTTAAACCAATGCCTTAGAGGTGAAATGCTGAAAATAATGTTCACAGCCCTGGGAGCGACCAAGTCCATCTTGGGGGATAGAATATAAATCTCTTTTACAATCCCTATTCAATAGTTAACTAAAGTGAATATCTCAGGCAAATGTCTGATATAGAGACTTACGAAGGTGGAAACTAATGAGAGGAAGAGGAACATTCACAGCTGCAGATTCTCTGGGGAGATCAGGAAACCCTGTGGGGAATTGGGGAGTTATGTGTATATTACATACACGGCCACATGAGCCTGAGACGGACAGTTCCTGCACTTCGGATGTCACATTAGTTTCTCTCCGGAACACAACTCTATTAATGAGTTTACATTGTACAGATCCCTGTGCAGTGTGTAGAACCCCCCCACACACCCCCCTTCACTGGCCCAGTGTGAGGTTGTATGAGATAGGGGAAGCCTGCTTGTGACTTTTTACACAACTTTAGGGAACTGGGCCTGAGGCTTCTTTGTGTGCTCTGCATTGTGTCAGGGTGTGTTCACCTTATTCTGTAAAGAACATAGAACAGGATCACAGTCCAGCAGCCTCCTCTCTGTCTGCCTGCTCCATGCTCCCAGCCCAGTCAGTGCTGAGACCCCAGGCTGTGGGGGACAGAGGGAACATCCTGGCTGGAACCAGGAAGTTCTCCCAACATGCTGCAGTTTCTAGTCCACAGCTTGTAGTTCCCAGGGCAGCTGTTGAACCACACTGGACTGTGGGCTACAAGAGCAAGACAGTATAATTCTGCGTTTATACTTCAGTCAGGGGTGTGAGCCTGGGGAGCTGGCAAATTGGATGGTGTCTGTTTTTTGTATTTGGATGGCTTAGGTAAGCCTTCAGATAGCTCAGTTGGGTGTGTGGCACCATCTGCTGTCACCTTGGGTGATAATCGGGTTGGGAGAGGATGAATCACCAGCAAAGCAGTGCGAAAAATGGCCAACCCAGTTGGGTGGTTAGAGGGGTGCAGCAGCAGTTCCTCGGCTCCCAGATTGCATCCTGAGATGAAAATGTGTCACACTCATACTCTTCGGAACCCATATTAAGGCTCCAGACACTTGTGACACAAGCATGGGGGAGGGTCTGCATCCCAAACAAAAGATCCAGATGTAGCAGTTGTTTGACTCCTTTTCCACCATGTTCTCACCCAGCAGGGCACAGCTACCTAATGTAGTGAAATGGCTCTAGGGCAACAGATTGGTGAAATCCCGATGCTGTGCTTTCTTATAATGTGGGACAAAATTTGAGAGGAACTCCAGGACATTTGGCTCTGGGACTGGTGAAGGAATCACACAGTGAGTGGAGACATCCCATGGTTCCAGTTCTGACACAGGTTAGCACAACCCTTTTCTGCATGGGTTTCTGAAAGATCAACACACTA
Organism: Mauremys mutica; assembly: GCF_020497125.1. NCBI lineage: Eukaryota > Metazoa > Chordata > Testudines > Geoemydidae > Mauremys > Mauremys mutica. Next base: position 364,057,020 of record NC_059072.1, on the reverse strand, counting down.
ATGAAATTTTATGCTTATATGATGCAGAGAGAAGATGAGCCATTAGAACAGTTGGGAGCTGCCAGATATATATCCATTTTTGACCTCACAAAGGGATCATGGCAAGTAACTTTGATGCCATAATCCTAGGAGAAGAAAGCCTTTTCCGTGCTATCATAAACATAGAGATAAGGGTAACATAGAATCCCACCTGGGAAGCTGTTCTAAAAAAATTTACCTGTAAGGGGTTATGAAACTCAAATAATCTGGTTGGCACCTGACCAAAAGGACCAAAAGGAAAGAAGACACTTTCAAATCTGTGATAGGGGGAAGTTTTGTTTGGTCCCTCTCTGGACAGAGAAAGAGACCAGGCAGGTGAAACATCTCCTGAAAACTTACCTGAAATGATCCATTTAGGTTTACAAAAATTGTAGTAAGGGCAAGGAAATACATTAGATTATCTTTTGTTTTAGCTTGTGAATATTCCCTATGTTAAGAGGGAGTTTTATTCCTGTTTGGTGTGGGGTTTTTTTGTTTGTTTGTTTTTTTGGTAACTTTGAAGCTGAGCCTAGCAGGGAAACCTTTGTGTTTTAAATCTTTTTATTACCCTGTAAAGATACCTTCTATCCTGATTTTGCAGATATGATTCTTGTACTTTTTCTTTAAGTAAAGTTCTCCCTTTAAGAACCTGATTGACTTTCAGTGTCCTAGAGACAAAGGGTCTGGTTGGTACTCAAGCCTCCTCAGGAAAGGGGGTGAAGGGGCTTGGGGGAATATTTTGGGCAAATAGGGACTCCAAGTGACACTTTTCCTGAATTTTTGTGTAAATCACTTGGTGGTGGCAGCAATACCATCCATGGACAAGGAAAGGAATTGTACCTTGGGGAAGTTTTAACCTAATTTGGTAGAATATAAGCGTACGGAGTCTTTCATGCAGGTCTGTATCCCTGAGTTCAGAATGGGGAGTGAACCATGACACACACCATTTGGCTTGCATCAATTCAGGATCACATCTTTTGGCCTCCACGGGGTGGCAGTGAATTTCAGAGTCTAAAGGAATGGATATTACAATTGCCTGGGTGGTATGCAGTGATACACTGCTACGATGAATTGAAAATTATTTTTGGTCTTGTATATTGTGGCAGCAGTCTCACACATAGTACAGATGACAGTACATTGCACAGAGAAAAGAAAACAGTCGTCAGTTGTTAGGCTGAACAGTCTGCAAGTTTACGTTTCTCCTGAGAATCTGAGCTCAGGGAACTGGCAAATCTTTTCACTCCCAGGGAGGCTCTCAAGCTGAAATTCTTCGGGGTCTATTTTCTGCTCTTTCCTCTTGCTGCTCTTGGATCCAAGGGAGTTGTAAGTGAGTCCTGGCCAATCTGAGAGTCCAAAGGGATTGTTCAGCTGACTCATAAAGGTAGTTGTCTAACGTTCTGAGTCTCAGACATTTGAGATTCATAGGCTGATTCTCAGGGCTCTGCCTTCCTGTCGCTGTAAGGAGATTTTCTCTCTCTGCTGAGCAGGATTTAGGTGAGTTGCTTGTTTCTGTATTAAAATTAGTGGTTAAAGGTGCAGGAAGGGTTCCCAAGGTTCAAGTCAACCGTTTGGGCAAGAATTCACCAGCACATAGATTTGAACTGCTTAGTATAGTTAAAAACACAAACGGATTTACCTGGCAAAATGGGAACCACAAATGTTTTGGAAATAGTTTATTTGTTTTTCAAATCATTTCCTTGTCTCTTACCGCATCCTTCTGTCTAACTCAGTAGCTTCCTTTTGGGGTCTGTGTGGTTTTCCCTCTGGTTCACTCAAGTTTTCCAATTCAGTAACTTCACTGCACTGTAAGGAAGTGCAGCGAAAGCCTCTGCAGTGGGTATCTGTGTTACCAGAGAGTTCACCACAAGAATGGGTTGCACAGTGGTCAGATTCTGCCCTCACAATCTGCCTTCCGTGGCCACTCCAGAGAGCAAAATCAGGGCCCATATGTTTTGGAATCCCCGTCTTTCATATACAGTCTCAAAATGCCACATAAACTGGGGCTTTCCTTCCGACTCAGCACTCTCAGTAGGAGGACCTGAAGCCATGATTTTTAAAGCTGGGAGCTGAAAGCTAAACACTCAAGGGTGAATCTGATCCTAATGGCAAAACTCCCAATACATCCAGGAGTTCACCCTAAATCAACACCTAGGGACAGAACTAAATGACCTGATTTACTCCAACCTAAGCCTCCGGTGACTTCAACTGGAGTGGTCCCATGGCCTCTAAGGATGGGTGAGCTCATTTGAATTGGAAAAAAAAATGGACAGAAGAGAAGAGTTGCTGAAATTTCAAGCTCACAGGCTTAGAGGTTCAAAACAATTAGGATAACATTTTTTTGTATGGAGAGAGGGGTTTGCTCTTTCTGTGCCCCAGCATCTCCAATTCAGCAGAGGATGAGAAGTAAAAAATCCAGTAATAATATAAGCATGTCTCTGGCTTAGAGGCAATCATGGAAATATCAGCTGGGGAGTTCCTGGAACACATAATGTGTGTGTGTGTGAGCAGGGGGTCAGCCAGCAGACAATACGCTATCGAGATCACAGTGGCTTGGAGTCCTGAAATGAGGCGATATAGAGAATGCACATCCTGCCTAATGCACAGAACAAAGAAGTGTAAGGAGCCCTCCTAGGGCAGGAGGGTGTCTCAGACGGTAACATATTGTGGGACCGCACTGTAGCAGATTGTCTCTGATACCATCCCTCCTCTCATGAGAAATCCCGCTACAGCCTCGTCACACTGTGCACAATTGCCAAAACAGAAAAGCAGCCTCAGGAACAGAATGTCTGGGTCTCTAGGGGGCTGCAATACATTAAAGCTTTGTATTATTTTGAGGAAGGGTTACTCATGCTGGGTCCTTTTAGTCTCCACGTCCTCCTCTCCCTCCTGCCGAGTCTGTCCCTCTCTCCTTCCCTGCATGGGTTGAGCTGCTGTGGGGTTTCCTTTCACCTCCCAGAAAGGCAGTTCATGTTGATCTACCCCATTTCCCTGGTGCAGCTAGGCATTGAGTTTAACCTAGTCCGAGGAGATATTGCTGTGAGCTGTCGCTGTGGGATCTGGTACCTGGTTTTGGTCTTGGCTAAGGGATATCACTGTGTTGCAGGGCTGGAAGTTGTGGGGGTGGGGAACCTATATCAACAAGTGGCCAGCAGTGAGGGATGTGGGGCAGAGAATGGGATGTATTTGGTCAAGCAGGCAGTGCTGAGTGTTGAGAGTGTGTGGAGTTGCATGTAGTATTGTGATTCATAGCTTCATAGAATTATGGAATATAAAGGCTAGAGGAGACCCCTGGAGGTCATCTAGTCCAACCCTCTGCTCAAAGCAGGACCAACACCCACTAAACTACCCCAGCCAGGGCTTTGTGAAGCTGGGCATTAAAAACCTTTAAGGATGGTGATTCCACCACCTCCCTCGGGAACCCATTCCAGTGCTTCACCAAAGCTCTTCTTCTGCAGGGTGGGAGGTGACTCCCATCACACCTGCTCCCTTGTCTTACCTGTCAGATTATCTCACACAAGATTGGCAAATGCCAAGACACCAGTGTAAGCTTCTCTTGTTACAACCATGCACACCGCGCAGAGCACGTAACTCTGGGACATGTGAGGGCCTAGATAAATACAGGTGCCACGTGCAGTAGCCAATGCTAGCAGCCTGAAACTGTGGCCCACTGGGAAACAAACTTTAAACCCAAGATGCTCTGGGACCATTTTTAGCCAACTCTTTTAGTCATTAATGGCAAAAGTTGTACATTCATTCTTCAGTGTGGAGATTTTATGGGGTCAAATCAATATTTTTATTTTTATGTCAATCCAAATTTCATTGATATTCAGACATGAGCAGGGTCAGCAACTGAATTGCTGGCACACGTCTCTGCTTACACTTGTCAGGTAACATCTCTAACTTATGTCTCAGACAAAGCTGGGTGCCTGCAAGAAAGTGTCTCTCAAGAAGAAACAAGGGAAGTAACAGAGCTGCTGGCCTGTAGCCCTAAATACTAAGAAACTTTTGCCCTTCATGGCCACTCTGTTGAGCATAAAGTCATAGCCCAGTGTGATGATGTCTGTTTCCATGGGAGAAACGTGCTTCCTTTCTAACACCGGAAATGCATCGTGTATCAGACCTGTCTAGGTGCTGTAGAAGAAGGTGTAAGAAACCCACCAATAGATGCGTGACTTGACCGTGATGAGGGTGTCACCCTAATGAATAACACTGAGAGATTGACTTGAGCCCTGAAATAGGTGGAAATATGGATTTTTCAAAATATTTATTTAGCTGTAACTATTGTGAGTAGATAAGCTCACTTTCCATGTAAATGTCCAAACCTTCCTGTTTCTTGCTTACCTCATGGACTGAACTACTTTTCTACCAGTCAGTATATTCTAGATTTTCTCATGTCCTTTGCTATTCATCTCCTTTCTAAGGTAACAATCCCACTTTTTTCAGTCACTCTGTGCATGACATTTTCACAAGATCATTGATCATTCTCACTGCCCTTGGATGAACCCATCTAGATCTGAAATATTTTGTGGGAGAAGAGTGCCCATTACTACACAGAGGAGTCCGGAGGAGGGTGAAACATTGACTGACTATTTTCATGGCATTGTATTTCCTGTAGGATTCCCCATCCCATTCCCCCTGGAACCTAAAGTTTTGCTCAGTTTCCCGCCATGCTTGCACTGTGAACAGGGCTTCATAGATCTGTGAATCATGACACCGAGATCCCTGTTCTGAGATCATACAGTTAATTAGAATATTGTTATGTGTTTGAGGAGTTCAAGTTTTTCCCTGCAATGGAAACACACATTGCAGTTATTGATATAAATTTTCATCTGCCATCATGCTGCCCATTCTCTAACTTGATTGGCTTTCTAGATATGTAATAACTATAAAATATTTAGTGTTCTATTTCCTATAAAGCATGTAACCCACCGCTCTATGCTCCTCTCCCTTCACAGGCACCTTGAGTATTTCTGAGCCCTTTCGACCCATCGAACAACTCACTGCAGGTATTGAACCTCACCCCCTCTGATCCTTCAACTTTCATCCTAATGGGCAATCTCTGGCCTGGAATCTGCCCATGAATGGATTTCTATCCCTTTCTGTATATCCTACATTATCGGCCTGCTGGGAAATTTCATGCCTTCTGTTTATTGTAGGCAAAGAGCCAACATTGCACAAGCCAATGTACCTGCTGCTCTGCATGCTGGCGCTCACAGACATTTCCACGTATAACTTCATCATGCCGAAGGCACTGTGTATATTTTGGTTCAATTTGAAAGACATTACTGTGGGTGGCTGCCTCACCCAGATGTTCTTTCTTCACATGAATTCTATTATGCAGTCAGCCATCCTTGTAATAATGGCCTTTGATCGCTATGTTGCCATATGTAGTCCTCTGAGATACACCACCATCCTCACCAATGGACGAATAGCTAAGCTAGGGCTAGTGGGTTTTTTAAGAGCTGTTCTCTTCTCTCTGCCCATGCCCCTGCTCCTGAGCAGGCTGCCTTTCTGTGCCAACCGCATTATCCCGACCACGTTCTGTGAGCACATAGCTGTAGCGAAGATGTCGTGTGGGGACATCACAGTCAACAAGACGTATGGCTTGGTGATAGTGTTTCTAATCAGCGGGTCAGACCTGACGCTCATTGCCCTGTCCTACGGGCTAATCTTCAGGGCCATCCTCAGAATCTCCTCTAAGAACGGCCACCAAAAAGCCATCAACACTTGCACAGCCCATGTATGTGTGATGCTGATGTATTATACTCCCAGCCTCTTCTCCAACCTGACGCACCGCTTCGGTCAGGGCATTGCTCCCTACATTCACATCATCTTGAGTAACCTCTATCTTCTTGTTCCTCCCATGCTCAACCCTATCATTTATGGGGTTAAAACCAAAGAGCTTCGTGACAAAGTGAGCAAATACACCTGCAGAAGTTAATCGCTGGGAGGCCACTGCTTTGAAACCTGTGTGACAAGAGGGGAAAGGTTATCTCCTTGTTAATCAAGGGTGCTCTGTCCTAGTTTGGCTGAGCTCAGCGATGTGCAAGTTCACTCCTTTGAAAAAATTGATTGGGCTACTTTTGGGTTAGTTTTTATGTGATTTGGGATTATTAATGCAGTGGAATTCTGGCAAACCTGAGCAGTACCTCAATGTGAGCTGGAGGCAGAACAGCAGCAGCAAGGAACACAGGCCCAGAGAAACAGCCCAGGAGGCAGAGCCGGGCTGGAACCAGTGGAGCAGCACTGAGCCAGAGCTGTGCTGGAGTCAGAGCAGTAGTGATGAGGCAGAGCTGGGGAGCTGCAGCTGGAACAGACCAGAACCAGAACAGACCAGCTGCGCCAATGGGGAGTCAGGACTAAGCTACATCAGGAAGCTTCAGAGACAGAGCCAGAGCAGCGGTTGCCCGCCATGCCACAATTAACAGTAGAACAAAATGAGTAGCTAGGGGACGTCACCAGACAAGAGGACCTTGAAGTCTGTACTGAGACAGTGGAATGTGAAATTGATGAAAGGGCAGATGCTGGGCAGAAGGGTCCTGCCACCAAGAGCCTGAGGGCGTGTGGCCACTGCCAGAGCAAGTGTCTGACCTGTGGTATCACTGCAGTGCAGCCACGGACTGGGCAGGAGGCCTGGGACATGTGAGGATATGACAGTGAACTTTCCTTACATCCGAGAAACAGGTGTTTGTGATGTCCCTGTGCCCACACAGTGAGGTTTCTTGTTTCCACGATCCTTTCCCATTTTTTCCTTATTTTTTCTTATAGTTGTTAATTAAATTATATTTGGTTAGAATTTAATGTAGTGATCAGTGGGTCAGGGAAGCGTCCAGTGTCAATACAGTAGCTTGGAGTGGAGACATCCTAGGCCCTGTCTTTAGGACTCTGCCACCCAGGAGAGTGGAAGGGTAAAGGGACTGGGAGTGGGGACTCAAACCCTTTCTGTAGCCATTTCCCCTGGGGTACAGCAGAAGCCAGGGAAGTTCCCCACCATTGTTCTTCACTTCCAGTATGAATGTGAGACAAACTGCTGGGTGGGATTTTAGTGACCTTTAACGAGATGTGTAACTTGTAAAATCTTCATATGAATGAATAAAGCTGAAATGTGTAACTCTGGGGAGCACACTAAGGTGAATTTAACATCACTGCATGAGATGGCTTTTCAAAGACTGGTGTCATATAAAACCTTTTTCCTGTACTATTTTAGTATGGAGTTCGAGCAGTAAACCTGGCATTGTTTATTTGCCCTTTTGAACATTATAAGAAATGAAATCTGGGTCAAGGAATTGACTACACTGTGATCACCAAGCAATATGAATCACTCCTTTCTTACAGGCTATGTCCACTCTGCCACTTTCAGTGCTAAAACATTTGTCGCTATGGGGGTGTAAAAAACAAAACAAAACAAAACAAAACCGAGTGACAAAGTTTTAGCACTAAAATGTGCCAGAGTCGACAGAAAAAGGTTCCACTCCTCATTCGGCATGGTTTTCCTGTCAGGTGAGCTGTGTATACATAGACTCTAATTTCAGTTTTTAGACACAGCTGAGGCACCCATAGAAATATTTCTCTGAGCAAAAATCCCATTGAAACTTATGGAGACTTTAGCATTAAAGAAATTAAGGAAAATTTTAGTTTTCTTTTTCTCATTGTGCTTCAAAGAAAGATTCTGCAAAGATTCTTTCAAAACTGCTACAGTGCAAAGACGCAGACCTAAACAAAGCAGCAGGATTACTTCCCAGAACCACTGAACTTGTAGCTACATTTCAAATTGAGTTCAAAGAAGCCAAACATTCAGCCAATAAATTAGGAGAATAATGGGGCAGACAAATCAAGTCTGAAGAGAAGTGCATGAGAAAGGCAAAAAGTCAGGGGAGCCGCTCATTTTATGCCAGGCCAGAGAGGAGAGCCGAGTATGCTGGGCTTGATTGCTCCCCTTTATTTGCTGTTTGGATGACCAAAGCATGGGAGAGCCTTCAAACAGGTTAATTGGAGCACCTGTAGTCAATTAAGGCCCTGTTAGTAACCTAATAAAACCCCCTGCTTCAGGCAGTCAGGAGAGAAGGCGGAAAGAGAGAGGACTGGAGCTTGGAGGTGTGCTGTGAGACTTGGAAGATCAGAAAACTGGAGTAAGGGAGACCTTGCCCCAGCAGGGGAGGGAGACTCCCTCCCCCAGCATTTAAGGACTGAAGGTATCCTACCGAAGAGGGTAAGAACCCGCAGGAGTTGAGAGGGGATGAGACTCAGAGTAAGGAGCAAACCCAAACCCCTGCCATTTCCCTCCTTTACCACCTTCCTGGGCCACTAGTGGGGCCCTTGGTGCCCCAAGAGCAGTGGCAAAGGGTGGCATCTTAGCCCCCCCCCAAGAAAAGCGCTGGACCCACCATACTACATCAGCCATCTTTTCACATGGCCCAGAGAGAAAGGAGAAATATCTTGTTACATGCAGCCACCAGAAGGTCACTTGGAGATGATTAGACATCCTTCACGCTGCCTTACCCCAGATGGAGGCTGTGATAGGTTCAGTCACAGAGACCCCCGTGGGACTGTCACCTGATGTGCTGAAATTACCACTGAGCCCATTATCCCTGCCAGCCTTGTCCCCCAGAACCCTGTCTATTGAGCTAGACACTGTAACCTTGCAGGTAAGCAAAACCATTTGCAGCCAGTGGTTCAGGTACACAGGAGCCATCAAGTTCCTAAATAATCATTAAGGGCCCTTACTTAGCATAATTACAATAGCACCTCAGATTTATATTTCATATTCCTAAATTTAAATATAAGAATGATACATGTGTAAGCAGAGTCAGGATGAGCTCTACCCTGACATCTGGTGGTGAATTGTGGTGAGTTGTGGAAAAGAACTTCAGGGGCTGATCTTGTTTGCATAGGCACACCTGCCCCGCCTAGCATGGGCCCACAGCTGCCCAAATGGTCACTCTGGCTGCTGTGGGGTCCCCAATTTCTCAGTTATTGGGGCAGGAAGAATAAAGTGTTGTCCTTGATTCACAAAATCAGGGTAATGGAACTGTTTTATGACAGAGGGACTCACCATCAACTAAATAGCACTCGATAGACAAGGGACATGGGTTCCAAAACCCAGTGAATTGAGGGAGGCTGCAGACAGGTATGTGTACTTGATGGTATGGGTCCCTTTTGAGGGCCTGAAACACCAATTGCAGTTCTTCCTCCTCTCCCCACTGTAGTATATGAGAGCTAATTTTGATTCTACTAGGAGTCTAGTTACAGGCTGCTGAGCTGAATTCATTTTGGGTCAATGGTGCACCAGCATTGAGGTTCCCTGGCTACAAGCTGAAGTCACTAAAGAGCTGACATTGCTGAATGCTTGGGGTGGAGGGGAGGGTAAAGATATATTGGTGGCAGAGCAGAGCAGTTTGTGGGCTGTGGAGTGGAACGGAGCATGTTCATGGGATGGCTGGAGCAGCTCACAGGACTGCTGATGGAGTGGAGCAGCTGGGGGAGTGGCTCGCGGTGAAGGCTGCAGCAGAACCCCATGGAGAGGTAGGGCGGTCGGCCTCAGACTACGTAAGCTGCTCCTTAACATCCCTGTGCCCCTGTGATGATGCGATTTTGGCGGGACCAAATTGAGAGTGCCAATTCAGGACAAATCGCTTAAACAGGGCGGTTACAGCCCAAGGCTGGGGTTTTTCCACCTCTAAGGCAAACCAAACCAGACAGACAGAGAGGACTTTGGTTTTACCCCACTGGCCAACCACAAGTCACACAAGCAATTTCCTTAGACACTCCAGTCTCCCAGAATCACCACCAGTGCCACTCATCCTGGGGATGAATGGTTATGAAAACCAACACCCCAATAAAAGAAAAAGGTTCTCTCGATCCCAAAGAATCAAGCCCCAGACCCAGGTCAATATACAAATTAGATCTTACCCACAAATCACGCTGTTGCCAATTCTTTAGAATCTAAAAGTTTATTCATAAAAGGAAAAAGATAGAGATGAGAGCTAGAATTGGTTAAATGGAATCAATTACATACAGTAATGGCAAAATTCTTAGTTCAGACTTGTAGCAGTGATGGAGTAAACTGCAGGTTCAAATCAAGTCTCTGGAGTACATCCCCTGCTGGGATGGGTCATTACTCCTTTGTTCAGAGCTTCAGTTTGTAGCAAAGTCCCTCCAGAGGTAAGAAGCAAGACCAGATGGAGATGAGGCATCAGCCTTTTATAGGCTTTTTCCAGGTGTAAGAACACCTCTTTGTTCTTACTGTGAAAAATTACAGCAAAATGGAGTTTGGAGTCACATGGTCAAGTCCCTGCATACTTTCCTGAGTTACAAGGCGTATCTGCCTTCTCTCAATGGGTCAGTTGTGTAGCTGATGGTCCTTAATGGGCCATCAAGCAGGCTAGGCAGAGCTAACAGCAACTTCTCTGGGATGTTTCCCAGAAGCACAGCACAAATTTGAAATACAGACAGTATAGAGCCAATAATCATAACTTCAACTACAAAATGACACATGCATACAGACAGCATAATCATAACCAGCAACCCATAACCTGGTCTTAAACCCCTTATATGACCCCCTTTGCATAAGATTTGGTGCCACTACAGGACCTTGGTTGCAACCATGTTCTATACAGTCCTAGATTATATCAATAATGTCACATCCCTCCTCCCGACATTTCCACCCTGGCTGGGAAGTAAAACTCTGCAGATAAACTTTTGAACTCTGGGGTTGCACTGACCAGGGACAGAGACCTTTGGGTTGCTGGACTTTTAGGTGTTTTGGGGATTGCTGGACTTAAGACCCTGAGGGGAAAAGGACACTGCCAGACTTACTTGGGGATGGGTCATTTGCTCATGGTTTGTGTTATGAATCTTGTTTATGGTGTTTCCCCAACATAATGTCGCATTGTTTCCCTCCTTTATTAAAAGGATTTTGCTACACTCAGACTCCGTGCTTGCGAGAGGGGAAGTATTGCCTCCTAGAGGCACCTGGGGCGTGGTATGTAATTGTCCCAGGTCACTGGGTGGGGGATCGAGCTGGTTTTGCATTGCGTTATTGAAACGGAAACCCTGGATACTGAACCCAGCCCTTGTTGCTGCCAACTCAGATGTGCAGAAGGGTTACACATACACACAAACAGGAAAACTACTTTATATTATTAGTTTTTCAATGATATCTTACATGGGACCTTTTGCATAAAGCATATTCCAGCTGTGTCATATTCATATTCATTAATATATTTTCATGAAGCATATAGAGTGCAACGTCACAGAGACCGCGGGACATTCTCAGGGAGCTGGTAGAAAGTGGCCTGAGAGGGCCACCTTACAAAGTCCGTGGGTATAATAGGCCAGGAGAGGCTGAATCTCTACTGTGTGTACAGCTGCTCTCCTTGGGCGTTTGACAGCCTGAGTGCATTGGCCACGGTGGACCCTCCTGTGCTCTGCCCCGATGCCACCTCCTGCTTCTAACCCTGTGTCCCCACCTGTGCTTCACCTCTTCCTGTCCTTTCTACACCCATCCACCGAGGCCACTGCTACTTCTTGCTGAATCCTCCCTTACCTGTGAGAGGCCTCCACAGCCTACCACTAGCTGAGTCTCTCTCTCCCCTCCTCCACCTCTCATACTCTCCCACAAGTGTCAAGGAGTTTTTCTGATTCCCACCTCTCCTCCACCCCTCCCAAGTGGATGCCCCATCTGCCGTTCGCTGAGTCCCTACTCTCTCACACCCTGTCCCCCCTCTCCTGAGGTCCTTAATGCCATCTCATTTAAAAGTGGGCTTGGGCCTCCTCACCCCCTGCATTCCAAACCCTTACCTGAGTTACTCCAGGCTAAGCAGCAGGAGTCCCACAGCTGGGCCAGGTGTTGGAACCAGACAGCAACCAAAGAGAAAAGGCATATAAGTGGAGCACTTTGCATTTGTCTTTGTTAAACTTCATCCTGTTTACCACAGACCATTTCTCCAGTTATTCCAGATCACTTTGAATTATGATCCTATCCTCCAAAGCAGTTGCAATCCCTCCCAGTTTGGTATTGTCTGCAAACTTAACAAGCGTACTTTCTGTGCCAATATCTAACGGTATGTCTACACTACAAGAGTAGTTCGATTCAATTTAAGTCGAATTTGTGGAATGGACCTTACAAAGTCGAATTTGTGTATCCACACTAAGGACACTAATTCGACTTTGTGAGTCCACACTAACGGGGCAAGCGTCGACATTGGAAGCGGTGCACTGTGGGCAGCTATCCCACAATTCCCGCAGTCCCCGCTGCCCATTGGAATTCTGGGGCGAGCCCCCAAAGCCTGCTGGGGGAAAAAATGTGTCGAGGGTGGTCTTGAGTAACTATCATCATTCAACCGTCACTCCTGCCCTCCCTCCCTGAAAGCGCTGGCGGGAAATCTGTTCGCGCACTTTTCTGGTCAGTGACAGCGCGGACGCCACAGCACTGTGAGCATGGAGCCCGCTGCGATCATCGCTGCACTTATGGCTGTTGTCAACTCCTTGCACCTTATCGTACACCTCTTCCACAGTCAGCTGCTGAGAAATCGGGCGAGGAGGCTCCGGCAGCACAGTGAGGACATGAAGTCTCAGAGTGGCACAGACCTCTCAGAAAGCATGGGATCCCGCGCCGTGGAGATCATGGTGGCAATGGGTCATGTTCATGCTGTGGAACGACGATTCTGGACCTGGGAAACAAGCATGGACTGGTGGGACCGCATAGTGCTGCAGGTCTGGGATGAATCACAGTGGCTGCGAAACTTCAGGATGCGTAAGGGCACTTTCCTTGAACTGTGTGACTTGCTGTCCCCTGCCCTGAAGCGCCAGGACACCCGGATGCGAGCAGCCCTGACTGTGAAGAAGCGAGTGGCCATAGCCCTCTGGAAACTTGCAACACCAGACAGCTACCGGTCAGTAGCGAACCACTTTGGCGTGGGCAAATCTACCGTGGGGGTTGCTGTGATGCAAGTAGCCCACGCAATCGTTGAGCTACTGCTCTCAAAGGTAGTGACCCTGGGAAACGTCCAGGTCATCATAGATGGCTTCGCCGCGATGGGATTCCCAAACTGCAGGGGGGGCTATAGATGGAACTCACATCCCTATCCTGGGACCAGCCCACCAGGCCAGCCAGTATATTAACAGAAAGGGCTACTTTTCAATGGTGCTGCAAGCACTGGTGGACCATAGGGGACGTTTTACCAACATCAACGTCGGGTGGCCGGGCAAGGTTCATGACGCGCGTGTTTTCAGGAACTCTGATCTGTTTAGACGCCTGCAGGAAGGTAGTTTCTTCCCGGACTACAAAATAACTGTTGGGGATGTGCAGATGCCTATAGTGATCCTCGGGGACCCAGCCTACCCGCTAATGCCCTGGCTCATGAAGCCCTATACAGGCGCCTTGGACAGTGACAAGGAACTCTTCAACTACCGGCTGAGCAAGTGCAGAATGGTGGTGGAGTGTGCTTTCGGACGTCTCAAGGGGAGATGGCGAAGCTTACTGACTCGCTCGGATCTCAGCGAAACCAATATCCCCATTGTTATTGCAGCTTGCTGTGTGCTCCACAATCTCTGTGAGAGCAAGGGGGAGACCTTTATGGCGGGATGAGAGGTTGAGGCAAATCACCTGGCTGCTGATTACGCTCAGCCAGACAGCCGTGCGATTAGAAGAGCCCAGCCGGAAGCGCTGTGCATCCGGGAGGCTTTGAAAGCTAGGTTCCTCAGCGAGCAGCGTGACCTGTGACTGTTCAGTTTCTTTACAGAGAAGCTGAACCTGCCCCTGTTTCTTTGCCCAGTTGCTGTTGACTACCCTCTGCAATTACATACCCCGTTCACCCCGTTTCCCCTCTTCCAACACACGTGTAAAAATAAAATACATGTTCCATTGTTACTTAACAAAGGTTTCTTTATTAATGACTTTGCATTAAAGGGTTGAAACTGGGACGCAGACTGTGCTGGGTAGGGTGTGCAGTGATGTAAAGACCGCCTCTAAACTCGAGGAATGACAGGCTCCTGTTCCTAGAGCGGTCCGCAGTGCCGGACTGGTTGTTTCAACGGAGCCTGCCATCCCTCCTTTTTGGGACTCTGTGTGTGGGGGCTATATGACCTTCTTGTGGAGGAGGACGAATACAGATTCCCGTGCTGCATGGCTCTGTGGTCCAGGACAAGGACCGCTGCATAAGATCTGTAACCGTCCTCCCCCGCTACAAAGTCACGTACCCCCCACCCACACAGAACCTGCAAACCACCTCCCATACCGACCAGCCTACTGACTGCACTGTGTGTGTGACCTGCTGCTGATCCTGCCTCTGTGTCTGTACCCTGGTAAAGGTGACTGTCCTATACAATTACCAACCCCCTTCCCCACCCCTCCCTTCAAACACAGTCTTCTGTACAAAAACATGACGGAAAGTAATTAACAGCAAAGTATTTTTAATAATCAACTAGACAGTTAGGGGATGAAACTGGGATTGAGGCTTGGGTGAGTCAGGAAGGGAAGGACTTCTCAAAATTTAGGGAACGAGAGCTTTTGGGTAATTGAGCACTCTGCTGGGGTGCTATGACAGTTTTCACGGCCCCTGGCGCCCCTCCTTCTTGTTATTTTGGGTGAGGGGGGTATGGGACTTTGTGGCGGGGGAGGGTGGTTGCAGATACACTGCAGGGGGACTCTGTCCTCCTGCCTGCGGTCCTGCAGAACATCCACAAGGCGCCGGAGCGTGTCCGTTTGCTCCCTCATTAGTCCAAGCAGCGTTTGAGTCGCCTGCTTGTCTTCCTCACGCCACCTCTCCTCCCGTTCGCTGTGTGAGCGCTGCTACTGAGAGAGGGTCTCCCTCCACTGGCTCTGCTGGGCCGCCTCGGCTCGGGAGCAGCCCATAAGTTCAGCGAACATCTCGTACCGTGTCTTTTTCTTTCACCGCCTAATCTGCGCCAGCCTCTTTGAGGGGGATGCTGGGGCATGTCTGGAGACAGTTGAAGCTGTGTGATGGGGAAAAAGGGAGTGAATTCCTTGCAAAGATACATTTTTGCGAACAAAGAACACAGTCTAGTCTGTCTCTGTGAACAAGACCATGCACAGCACCTATCTCATGAGCACTCCTGCTGCAGGCATCCAGAAAGCATAAACTCTGCCCCTGTTCCACCCCCTCGCAGTCTCCCCTGACCCTTGGAATTCAGGGTTGAGATCCCAGTGCCTGATGGGGCAAAAATCATTGTCGCGGGTGGTTCTGGGTAAATGTCGTCAGTCATTCCTTCCTCCAGGAAAGCAACGGCAGACAATCATTTCGTGCCCTTTTTCCCTGGATTGCCCTGGCAGACACCATAGTGTGGCAACCATGGAGCCTGTTTTGCCTTTTGTCACTGTCACCGTATGTGTACTAGATGCCGCGGACAGAGGCGATTCAGCAGCGCTACACAGCAGCATTCATTTGCTTTTGCATGACAGCAGAGATGGTTAGCAGCCATTCTGTACCATCTACCATGCCATTGTAAATTGGCAATGAGATGACGGTTACCAGTCCTATTGCACTATACCTTCTGCTGCTGTCATAGGTGCCCCTGGCCAAGATCAGCCGGGGGCGCAAAAGACAAAACTGGGAATGTCTCCCTGAGTCAATCCCTCCCTTATGGTATCTAAAAATAGAATCAGTTCTACCTAGAATATGGGGCAAGTGTACTAGAGATCCAGTGTATCAGAGAACCAGAGAGCACAGCCGCTCTGTGTCAGATCATGCAGGAATGATGAGCTGCATGCCATTCACAGGGGGTGCTCCTGCAATAACCCCACCTGTTGCTTCCCTCCTCCCCCAGCCTTCCTGGGCTACCGTTGCAGTGTCCCCCCATTTGTGTGCTGAAGTAATAAAGAATGCAGGAATAAGAAACAGTGACTTGTTAGTGAAATGAAATGAGGGGAAGGCAGCCTCCAGCTGCTATGATAGTCCAGACAGGACATTAAGCAGTGTGGGGGAGAGGAGACCAGCATCCTGCTGCTATGATAGTCCAGGCAGTACAGAATCTTTTCTTTACACATGAAGGGTGGGGGCTGATGGAGCTCAGCCCCCTGTTGCTATGATGAAGACGGTTACCAGCCGTTCTGTACCGTCTACTGGGAATGACCGGGAGGCCAGTCAGAAGAACTCACAGGCTGATGATGAGGACGGATAGCAGTCGTATTGCACTACACCATCTGCCACAAGGCTGATGATGTCGACAGATATCAGCCATATTGTACCATCAGCCACCAAGGAGGGGGGGCGAGGATGCTACAGTACAGTGCCGCAGCATCGCGTCTATCAGCAGCATTCAGTAGACATAGGGTGACATTTAAAAGAGTCAAGAGACGATTTTTTTTCCCTTTTCCTTCTGGTGGTGGGGGTACATTGATGAGCTATGCCCTGAACCACCGCGGACAATGTGTTTGACCCTACAGGTATTGGGAGCGCAGCCAAGAATGCAAATGCTTTTCGGAGACTGCAGGAACTGTGGGATAGCTTGCGTCCTTAGTCCCCCCTCCCTCCCTCCATGAGCGTCCATTTGATTCTTTGGCTTTCCGTTACACTTGTCACGCAGCAGCATGCTGAGTCCCTGCTATGCCGTCTGTCTGGAGATTTTTTAAAAATACTTTGGACCAGGCCTAACATTACACTAATCCCCTAATTAGGTGCAGGAGTCGCTGAGCGAGATCACCCTGAGGAGGGTCACTGAAGGAGATAGAGAGCGCATGCTGCGTGAAAGCCAGCACAAACCAGGGGCCTATGCTGCCATGCTCGTGGAGGCAATGCTCCCAGAATACCTCATGAAAGCCTGGCGTGGAAAAGTGTGCTACCACGGAGCACCCAGTAAGGCAGCTCTCCCCAGGCACCTCATGCGGAGGCTTTTCGATTACCCCCAGGAGAGCTTCGTGGAGATCTCCCAGGAGGATTTCTGTTCTATCCCCATATATATAGACCTCCTTTTCACATAGTTCAGATTCCTGTTACATTAATAATAAAAGTTTACATGTTTAAAGCACTTACCGACTGATCCTTCCCCTGATTCAGGGTCCGGGGTAACTGCTGGGGAGGGTTGGTAGGGGATCTCCGTGAGGGTGATGAAGAGATCCTGGCTGTTGGGGAAACCAGCGTTGTAAGCGCTGTCGACTGCCTCCTCCTCCTCATCTCCTTCCTCATCTTCCCCGTCCGTGAACATCGCCGAGGAACTGGGCGTCGACACTATACCATTGTCGGAGTCCACGGTCACTGGTGGGGCGGTTGTGGCAGACCCACCGAGACTGGCATGCAGTGCCTCATAGAAGCGGCATGTTTGGGACTGGGCTCCGGAGCATCCGTTTGCCGCTTTGATTTTTTGGTAGCCTTGTCTCAGGTCTTTGATTTTCACACGGCACTGCGTTGTATCCCGGCTGTATCCTCTGTCTCTCATGGCTTTGGAGACCTTTGCATTCCATTTTTTGGAGCGCAGCTCTGAAAGCACAGACTCATCGCCCCACACAGCGATCAGATCCAAGACTTCCCGGTCAGTCCATGCTGGGGCCCTCTTTCTATTCTGAGATTGCATGGACTCCTCTGCTGGAGAGCTCTGCATCATTGCCAGTGCTGCTGAGCTCGCCACGATGTCCAAACAGGAAATGAGATTCAAACTGGCCAGACAGGAAAAGGAATTCAAATTTTCCCGGGGCTTTTCCTGTGTGGCTGGTCAGAACATCCAAGCTCGGACTGCTGTCCAGAGCATCAACAGAGTGGTGCACTGTGGGATAGCTCCCGGAGCTACTAAGGTCGTTTTCCGTCCACACACAGCCTAATTCGACATAGCCATGTCGACTTTAGCGCTACTCCCCTCATCGGGGAGGAGTACAGAAATTCGAACTAAAGAGCCCTCTAGGTCGAACTAATTAGCTTCCTGGTGTGGACGGGTGCACGGTTAAGTCGAATTAACACTGCTAAATTCGACATAAACTCCTAGTGTAGACCAGGCCTAAGTCATTGATGAAGGTATTGAACAGAGCCAGTCCCAAAACAGACCTCTGCAGATCCCCTACTGCATGCCAAAGGACATGGAAAAGGCTTTCTTCTACCACTATTCTGGCTCAAAGTTATTTGCCAGTATTCTCTTGTGAGGTCTAAAGAGGATACATATCCAGAAGTTCCCAACTGTTCTAATAGTTCACTTAGGCTCTGCATCGGGGAAGCATCAATTTCATAGATTCATGCCTGTTACATGCTCCCAGCTCAGTCAGTGCTGAGACCCCAGGCTGTGGGGGACAGAGGGAACATCCTGGCAGGAACCAGGAAGTTCTCCCAACATGCTGCAGTTTCTAGTCCACAACTTGTAGTTCCCAGGGCTGCTGTTGAACCACACTGGACTGTGGGCTACAAGAGCAAGACAGTATAATTCTGTGTTTATACTTCAGTCAGGGGTGTGAGCCTGGGGAGCTGGCAAATTGGATGGTGTCTGTTTTTTGTATTTGGATGGCTTAGGTAAGCCTTCAGATAGCTCACTTGGGTGTGCGGCACCATCTGCTGTTGTGTTGGGTGATAACCGGGTTGGGAGAGGATGAATCACCAGCAAAGCTATGTGAAAAATGACCAACCTAGTTGGGTGGTTAGAGGGGTGCAGCAGTTTCCCTTGGCTCCCAGATTGCACTCTGAGGATGAAAATGTGTTACACTCATACTCTTCGGAACCCAGGTAAGGGCTCCAGGCACTTGTGACACAAGCATGGGGGAGGGTCTGTATCCCAGACAAAAGAGTCAGATGTAGCAGTTGTTTGACTCCTTTTCTACCATGTTCTCACCCAGCAGGGCACAGCTACCTAAAGTAGTGAAATGGCCCTAGGGCAACAGATTGGTGAAATCCAAAGGCTGTTCTTTCATACACTGTGGGACAAAATGTGAAGGGAACTCCAGGACATTTGGCTCTGGTTCTGACACAGGTTAGCACAACCCATTTCTGCATGGATTTCTGAAAGATCAACACACTAATGAAATTTTATGCTTATTCGATGCAGAGAGAAGATGAGCCATTAGAACAGTGGGAAGCTGCCAGATATCTATCCATTTTTGACCTCACAAAGGGATACTGGCATGTAACTTTGATGCCATAATCCTAGGAGAAGAAAGCCTTTTCTACACCATTTGGCTTGCTTCAACTCAGGATCACATCTTTTGGCCTCCACAGAGTGGCAGTGAATTTAGGAGTCTAATGGAATGAATATTACAATTGCCTGGGTTGTATGCAGTGATACACTGCTATGATCAATTGAAAATGATTTGGGGTCTTGTATATTGTGGCAGCAGTCCCACACATAGTGCAGATGACAGTACATTACACACAGAAAAGTAAGCCATCGGCAGTTGTTAGGCTGGACAGTCTGCAAGACTAAGTTTCCCCTGAGAATCTGAGCCCTGGGAACTGGCAAATTATTTCACTCCCAAGGCAGGCTCTCAGGTCTATTTTCTACTCTTCTCGCTCACTGCTCATGGAGCCGAGGGAACTGTGAGTTCTGGCCAACCTGAGAGTCCACGCGGACTGTTCAGGTATATTATAAAGCTCGTTGCTTGGCATGCTGAGTTTCAGACATTTGAGATTCATACGCTGATTCTCAGGGTTCTGCCTTCCTGTCATTGTAAGGAGACTTCCTCTCTCTGCTGAGCAGGATTTTGGTGAGTTGCCTGTTTCTGCATTAAAGTTAGTGCTACGGGCTCAGGAAGGGTTCCTGGGTTCAAGTCAAGAACTGTTTGCACAAGGATTCACCAGCACAGAGACTTGAACTCTTTAATATTGTCAGAAACACAAAGGGATTTACCTGGTAAAATTGGAACTCCAAATGTATTGGAAATAATTTAGAGAAATATTTCTTTTTCAGATCAGTTCCTTGTCAATTACTGTGTCCTTCTATCTGTCTCAGTAGCTTCCTTTTTGGGCTGTGTGGTTTTTCCCTCTGTTTCACTCAAGTTTTTTGATTCAGTAACTTCACTGCACTGGAAGGAAGGGCAGCCAAAGTCTCTGCAGTGGGTATCTGTGTTACCATAGGGTTCACCACAACAATGGGTTGCACAGTGGTCAGATTCTGCTCTCACATTCTGCCTTCCGTGGCCACTCCAGAGAGCAAAATCAGGGCCCACGTGTTTTGGAATCCCCGTCTTTCATATATGGTCTCAATGCCACATAAACTGGGGCTTTCCTTCCAACTCAGCACTTTCTGTAGGAGGACCTGAAGCCGTGATTTTTAAAGCTGGGAGCTGAAAGTTAAACACTAAGGGTGAATCTGATCCTAATGGCAAAACTCCCAATACATCCAGGAGTTCACCCTAAATCAACACCTAGGGATGGAACTAAATGACCTGATTTACTCCAACCATGAGCCTCCAGTGACTTCAACTGGAGTGGTCCCATGGCCTCTAAGGAAGGGTGAGCTCATTTGGACCAAAAAAGAATGGACATAAGAGAAGAGTTGCAGAAATCTCAAACCCACAGGCTTAGAGGTTCAAAACAATTAGGGTAACAATGTTTTGTATGGAGAGAGGGGGTTGCTCTTTCTGTGCTCCAACGTCTCCAGTTCAGCAGAGAATGAGAAGAACAAAAAATCAGTAACAATATAAGCATGTCTCTGGCTCAGAGGCAGTCATGGAAATACCACCTGGGGAGATCCAGGAACGCATGGTGTGTGGGTGTGTGTGTGGGTGTGAGAGAGCAGGGGGTGGGCCAGCAGGAAATGCACTATTCAGATCACAGTGATGTGGAGTCCTAAAATCACGTGATATAGAGAATGCACATCCTGCCTAATGCACAGACCAAAGAGGTATAATGAGGCCTCCTGGGGCAGAAGGGTGTCTCAGACTATAACAGAAGGTGGACCACACTGTTGCAGATTATCTCTGAGACCCTCCGCCATCCAGACCATCCCTCCTCTCATGAGCAACCCCCACTACAGCCTTGTCACAACGTGTGCAATTGCAAACACGGAAAAGCAGCCTGAGGAAGGGGTGTCTGGGTTTCTAGGGGGCTACAATACATTAAAGCTTTGTGAAGTTTTGAGGAGGAGTTACTCATGCTGGCTCCTTTTAGTCTCCATGTCCTCTCTCCCTCCCGCCGGGTTAGTCCATCTCTCCTTCCCTGCACAGGCTGAGCTGCTGCTGGGGTTCCCTTTGCCCCCAGGACAATCTTCCCCTTTTCCCTGGTGCAGATAGACACTGAATTTAACCTAGTCTGAGGAGATATTTCTTTGAGCTGTGATCTGGCACCTGGTTTTGGTCCTGGCTAAGGGATATCACTGTGTTTCAGGGCTGGAAGTTGTGGGGGTGGGGAACCTCCATCGACAAGTGGCCAGCACTGGGGGAAGGGGGCCGGAGAAAGGGATGTACATGGTGAAGCAGGCAGTGCTGAGTGTGTGGAGTTGCATGTACTCTTGTGCTTGTGAGTACAGAGTCAGTGTTGGGACCTTTACTGGCCTCAAGTGTGTTTAGGAGGTCTCAGGGTCTCCTTGCCCTGGCAAGCCACGGAATTGCAGCATGGGTGTCACAGCCTTTACTCAATTTTATCTGAGGTTATGAACACTGACTATGTATCTGTATTTCTAACATAGTTAGACCTGGATACAGCCCACTAGGCAACATTCTTTCAGTCTAGTTAGCTGGTTGAGGAGGGCCAATTCTGGACAATGAGCCATTACGGAACAGAGTAGGCCTCAGGAAAAGCTTATCTCCAATCTTGTGAGCCTTCCTGGGAATGCTCCAGACAGTCATTAAGTAATGGAGGTTTTGTATTTACAAGAGCATGTGACATGGCCACATATCTCTGGACTCCATCTTGGGATGTCTCTACTTTTACCACAAACTGGTGTGAGAATCAAAGTTTGAAACAAAGGGTGTCTGATATTTGTTAAAGTTATATAAAGCAGGGGGTGACATCATTGGTGGTTCTTCAATCCCCACACAAGAGGACTCCTAGAAACACCTGAGGAAAAAAGACTGAACTGGACCCAGGAAAAAGGAATAAAGGAATTTTTAACCCATGTATGCAAACCTGAAAAACCGAAGCTTAGCTAAGTAATTTGTTCTATGTTTTAATGTAAAATCAGTATACCTTTAAGTGAAGTATCTGTGGGGGAAAATCTCAGCTTGGTCACCAGAAGTATGCATTCTCCTCTCCATATTGAGGGAGGGGTGAACCAGATAACAAATTCATACTGGACTGAGTTTGGACCAGGGCGGGACAGTACAAGTTGGGGGTTGTAGACTAGGCAGCTGATGGTTATTTTGGCTAAATCCTCTCTATTATTGGTTCATTCAGTGGCTGGTCAGAGAGCCTGCACGTAATTGCCCCTCGGTGTGTCCCTGCCTATGTGAATGCTGGTTGAGGCTCAGGACCAGGAGTGGGTCTGCAGCTTGTCCCAGTAACACAATGAGATAGGGAGCCCAGGCTGGTGTGGCAGTGGCCTCAGTGGTTCTCCAGTTCTAGTTGTTACACTCGGGGGAACCTGACACACTTTGCTTCTCAGCTGCTTAAGTATCACATCACACTCCGACCCCCCGGTCTGCACTCTCCTTCCCCATCCCAGGCTGCCTTGATTCCAACAACATGCTGGTCACCAATATCTCCTCCATGCTCCCCAGTCATCCTTGGCTCCCAAAATCTCTGAGCTGCTCCACTCTCCCCACAACTCTTGCTCTGCAGGGTGTGAGGTGCCTCCCATCACACCTGCTCCTTTGGTTGGGGAGTAATCAGTGACTACCTCACTAGTGAGAAATCTCACACATGAGTGACAAATACCAGGACACCTGTGCAAGCTTCTCTTGTTATATCCATACACATGGTGTGGCGCTTCCAGGGCTGCTACACAGGAAGAACTCACAAACTGAGGACTGTGCACATTATATAATGAGAGCAGGAAACTCTGGGACATGTGAGGGGCTAGATAAATACAGCTGCCACATGCAGTAGCCAATGCTAGCAGCCTGAAACTGTGGCCCACTAGCAAAATGAACATTAAGCCCAAGATGCTCTGGGACCATGTCTAGCCAACTCTGTTAGTCATTAATGGCAAAGGTTGTAATTCATTCCTCAGTGTGGAGATTTTATGGGGTCAATTCATTATTTTTATTTTAAATCATCTCCAAATTTCATCAATATTCAGGCATGAGCAGGGTAAGCAGCTGAGTTGCTGGCACGTCTCTCTGCTTACACTTGTCAGGTAACATCTCTAACTTATGTCTCAGACAAAGCTGGGTGCCTGCGAGAAATTGTCTCACAAAAAGAAACAAGGGAAGTAACAGAGGTGCAGGCCTGTAGTCTTAAATACCAAGAAACTTTTGCCCTTCATGGCCATTCTGTTGAGCATAAAGTCATAGCCCAGCATGATGATGTCTGTTTCCATGGGAGAAACTTGCTTCCTTTCTAACACCGGAAATGCATCGTGTATCAGACCTGTCTAGGTGCTGTAGAAGAAGGTGTAAGAAACCCACCAATAGATGGGTGACTTGACCGTGATGAGGGTGTCACCCTAATGAATAATACTGAGAGATTGACTTGAGCCCTGAAATATGTGCACGTATGAATTTTCAAAAATATGTATTTAGCTGTAACTTTTGAGACTAGATAATCTCACTTTCCATGTAAATGTTCAAACCCTTCCTGTTTCTTTCGTACCTCATGGACTGAACTACCTTTCTACCAGTCAGTATTTTCCCCATCCAATTCCAAGGCTTGGTGATAGCAATCATCAGGGCCATCTTCAGAATCTCCTCCAAGAAAGCTCACCAGAAAGCCCTCAATACTTGCACTGCCCACATGTTTGTGATGCTGATGTATTATACTCCAGGCCTCTTCTCCAACCTGACACACTGTTTTGGTCAGGGCATTGCTCCCTACATTCACATCATCTTGAGTATGCTTTATCTTCTTGTTCCTCCCATGCTCAACCCTATTATTTATGGGGTCAAAAACAAATAGCTGCATGACAAAGTGGGCAAATGCACCTGCAGAAGTTAATTGCTGGGGGGCCACTGCTTTGAAATCTGTGTGACAAGAGGGGAAAGGAGATCTCCTTGTTAATCAAGGGTGCTCTGTCCTAGTTTGGCTGAGCTCAGCATTGTGCAAGCTCACAGTCTGAGAAGTTCCTCAGACCTAATGTCTTATTACTCTATCACCATCCACTGTTCTCTCCATTGCTGAATTCCCACTCCCTGGCCATCACCTGTCCTTTTGCTTTGTCACCCGCCAGACCCTAACCCCACACATCCTGTCACTCGACTTTTCCATAACTCCTAGGATACCGGAAGATACTGCAATATTCGGATGCAAGGTGGCTTTTCCATTAATGAGGACAAACTCCTGCTGGGGCTTGCAGCTTTTTTTTTTTTTATCAAATTTGTACTGGGTATCTAGCGAAAGCTTTCATTTGTTATTTGCTGAATAGATCAATGTGTTTTAAAAAAAAACTTTGTTTCAAGAAATAGATTGGGTTAGTTTTTATGTGATTTGGGATTATTAATGCAATAGAAATCTGGCAAACCTGATGTGACATTACTGACATAACCTGTGACCATATAGATCACTGTTGCAACCACTGTTATATATTTGCAGCAAATATTGTACGAAGTTTGTTGTGTAATGTGTCTATGGAAAGGTTATCATTTGCTGATTATAAGTATGCTATCTCTATGGGTGTGTCATTGTTGTAGTTGAAATTATGAATGTTGACTATATACTTGTATATCAATGTGTTTTGATTCTAAGTAGCCTCAGTGAAGCATTTGGTAACCTTCTTGAGAAGGGACTATTCTCCATAAGTACCCAATCAAAATGACAATGGGCTTTGGAATACGCCAATCCACATCTGAACTTTCCTGGGAATATTCAAACAAACATGTAAACAATGGCTCAGCCTGTAAAGACCTGAGTCATGTATAGACATGAAGGTTGCCCAGGTGACTCCAGGCTCTGTGCATGACATTTTCACCAGATCATTGATCATTCTCGTTGTCCTTGCATGAACCCATATAGATCTGCAATATCCTGTGTGAGAAGGGTGCCCAGTACTGTACAGAGGAGTTCAGAAGAGGATGAACTATTGACTGACTATTTTCATGGCATTGTGTTTCCTGTAGGATTCCTCATCCCACTCCTCCTGGAACCCAAAGTTTTGCTCAGTTTCTCTCCGTGCTTGCACTGTGAGCAGGGTTTCACAGAGCTATGTATTGTGACACCCAGATCCCTCTCCTGAGTTCATACATTTAAATTAGAACATTGTTATGTATTTGGGGAGTTCAAGTTTTTCCCTCCAGGGGACACACACATTACAGTTACTGAAATCAAAATTCATCTGTCATCATGCTGCCCATTCTCTAACTTGATTGGCTTTCTAGATATGTAATAACTATAAAATATTTACTGTTCTATTTCCTATAAAGTGTGTAACACAACTCTCTACACTTCTCCCCCTTCACAGGTGCCTTGAGTATTTCTAAGCCCATTAGACTCATCGAACAACTCATGGCAAGTATCAACCTCACCCCCTCTGACCCTTCCACTTTCATCCTAACGGGCATCTCTGGCCTGGAATCTGCCCATGAATGGATTTCCATCCCTTTCTGTATATCCTACATTATTGGCCTGTTGGGAAATGTCACACTTCTGTTTGTTGTAGGCAAAGAGCAGACACTGCACAAGCCGATGTACCTGCTGTTCTGCATGCTGGCGCTCACAGACATTGCCACATCTACCTTGGTTGTGCCAAAGGCACTGTGTATATTTTGGTTCAATTTGGAAGGCATTACTGTGGGTGGCTGCCTCACCCAGATGTTCTTCCTTCACACGATTTCTATTATGCAGTCAGCTGTCCTCGTAATAATGGCCTTTGATCGCTATGTTGCCATATGTAGCCCTCTGAGATATGCCTCCATCCTCACCAATGCACGAATAGCTAAGCTAGGACTAGTGGGTTTTTTAAGAGCTGTTCTCTTCATTCTTCCCCTGCCCCTGCTCCTGAGCAGGCAGCCATTCTGTGCCAACCGCATTATCCCCAACACGTACTGTGAGCACATCACTGTGGTGAAGATGTCATGCGGAGACATCACAGTTAACAAGATGTACGGCTTGGTTATAGCATTTGTGGTCATCGGGTTAGATCTGGCACTCATTGTCCTGTCATATGGCCTGATTATCAGGGCTGTCCTCAGAATTCCCTCCACGAAAGCCCACCAAAAAGCCCTCAACACCTGCACAGCCCACATGTTTGTGATGCTGATGTATTATACTCCCGGCCTCTTCTCCATCCTGACAAATCGGTTCGGTCAGGGCATTGCTCCCTACATTCACATCATCTTGAGCAACCTCTACCTTCTTGTTCCTCCCATGCTCAACCCTATCATTTATGGGGTCAAAAACAAAGAGCTTCGTGACAAAGTGGGCAAATACACCTGCAGAAGTTAATCGCTGGGGGGCCACTGCTTTGAAACCTGTGTGACAAGAGGGGACCTTGTTAATCAAGGGTGCTCTGTCCCAGTTTGGCGGAGCTCAGCATGGTGGGAGTTCACAGTCTGAGAAGTTTCTCACACCTAATGTCTTATCACTCTATCACGAACCACTGCTCTCGCCCTTGCTGAGTTCCCTCTCTCTGACCATCACCTGAACTTTTCCTTTCTCACTTATCCGACCCCAACCCCACACAACCAGTCACTCGGCCTTTCTATAAATACTAGAACACCAGAAGATACTGTAACTTTCAGATGCAAGGTGGCTTTTCCATTAATTTGGACAAACTCCTGCTGGGGCTTGCAGCTTATTTTTTTTAATTCAAAACTGTACTTTCATTTATTTTTTATGTATAGACAAATGTATTAATAAAACAAACCCTTTGCTTTAAGAAATAGATTGGGTTACTTTTGGGTTAGTTTTTATGTGATTTGAAATTAATCATAGAATATCAGGGTTGGAAGGGTTCTCAGGAGGTCATCTAGTCCAACACCCTGCTCAAAGCAGGACCAATCCCCAACTAAATCATCCCAGCCAGGACTTTGTCAAGCCAGGCCTTAAAAACCTTTCAGGAAGGAGATCCCACCTCCTCCCTAGGTAACCCATTCCAGTGCTTCACCACCCTTCTTGTGAAAAAGTTTTTCCTAATATCCAACCTAAACCTCCCCCACTGCAACTTGAGACGATTGCTCCTTGTTCTGTCGTCTGCCACCACTGAGAACAGTCTAGATCCATTCTCTTTGGAACCCCCTTTCAGGTAGTTGAAAGCAGCTATCAAATCCCCCCTCATTTTTCTCTTCTGCAGACTAAACAATCCCAGTTCCCTCAGCCTCTCCTCATAAGTCATGTGTTCCAGTCCCCTAATCATTTTTGTTGCCCTCCACTGGACTCTCTCCAATTTTTCCACATCCTTCTTGTAGTGTGGGACCCAAAACTGGACACAGTACTCCAAATGAGGCCTCACCAGTGCTGAGTAGAGGGGAATGATCACATCCCTCAATCTGCTGGCAATGCTCATACTTATACAGCCCAAAATGTCATTAGCCTTCTTGGCAACAAAGCAGCAAAGAGTCTTGTGGCACCTTATAGACTAACAGACGTTTTGGAGCATGGGCTTTCGTGGGTGAATACCCACTTCGTCGGATGCATCTGACGAAGTGGGTATTCACCCATGAAAGCCCATGCTCCAAAACGTCTGTTAGTCTATAAGGTGCCATAAGACTCTTTGCTGCCTTTACAGATCCAGACTAACACGGCTACCACTCTGATACTTGGCAACAAAGGCACACCGTTGACTCATATCCAGCTTCTTTTCCACTGTAACCCCTAGGTCCTTTTCTCCAGAACTGCTGCCCAGCCATTCAGTCCCTAGTCTGTAGCAGTGCATGGGATTCTTCTGTCCTAAGTACATGACTCTGCACTTGTTCTTGTTGAACCTCATCAGATTTCTTTTGGCCTAATCCTCTAATTTGTCTAGGTCCCTCTGTGTTCCCTCTATATCCTATCCCTACCCTCCAGGGTATCTACCACTCCTCCCAGTTTAGTGTTATCTGCAAACTTGCTAAGGGTGCAGTCCACACCATCCTCCAGATCATTAATGAAGATATTAAACAAAACTGGCCCCAGGACTGACCCTTAGGGCACTCCGCTTGAAACCAGCTGCCAACTAGACATGGAGCTATTGATCACTACCCTTTGAGCCCAATGATCTAGTCATCTTACTATCCATCTTATAGTCCATTCACCTAGGCCATACTTCTTTAACTTGCTGGCAAGAATACCATGAGAGACTGTATCTAAAGCTTTGCTAAAGTCCAGAAATAGCACATCCACTGCTTTCCCCTCATCCACAGAGCCAGTTATCTCCTCATAGAAGGCAATTAGGTTAATCAGGCATGAGTTGTCCTTAGTGAATCCATGCTGACTGTTCCTCGTCACTTTCCTCTCCTCTAAGTGCTTCAGAATTGATTCCTTGAGGACCTGTTCCATGATTTTTCCAGGGACTGAGGTGAGGCTGACTGGCTTGTAGTTCCCCAGATCCTCCTTTTTCCCTTTTTTAAAGATGGGCACTACAGTAGACTTTTTCCAGTCATCCGGTACCTCCCCCGATTCCCATGATTTTTCAAAGATAATGGCCAATGGCTCTGCAATCACACTCGCCAACTCTTTAAGAACCCTTGGATGCAGCGCATCCGGCCCCATGGACTTGTGCTCATTCAGCTTTTCTAAATAGCCCTGAACCACTTCTTTCTCCACAGAGGGCTGGTCACCTCCTCCCCATGCTGTGCTGCCCAGTGCAGTAGTCTGGGAGCTGACCTTGTTCATGAAGACAGAGGCAAAAAAATCATTGAGTACATTAGCTTTTTCCACATCCTCTATCACTAGGTTGCCTCCCTCATTCAGTAAGGGGCCCACACTTTCCCTCACCACCTTGTTGCTAACATACCTGTAGAAACCTTTCTTGTTACTCCTAACATTCCTAACTTGCTGCAACTCCAAGTGTGATTTAGCCTTCCTGATTTCACTCCTGCATGCCTGAGCAATATTTTTATACTCCTTCCTGGTCATTTATCCAATATTCCACTTCTTGTAAGCTTCTTTTTTTGTTTAAGATCAGCAAGGATTTCACTGTTAAGCCAAGCTGGTCACCTGCCATATTTACTATTCTTTCTACACATCGGGATGGTTTATTCAGGCAACCTCAATAAGGATTCTTTAAAATACAGCCAGCTCTCCTGGACTCCTTTCGCCCTCATGTTATTCGGCATTGGTGAGGCCACACCTGAAGTACTGTGTCCAGTTTTGTTCCCCACACTACAGAAGGGATGTGGACAAATGGGAGAGAGTCCAGCGGAGGGCAACAAAGATGATTAGAGGCCTGGGGCACATGACTTATGAGGAGAGGCTGAGGGAACTGGGGTTATTTAGTCTGCAGAAAAGAGTGAGGGGGATTTGATAGCAGCCTTCAACTACCTGAAAGGGGGGGCGGTCCAAAGGGGATGGAGCTCGGCTGTTCTGAGTGGTGGCAGATGACAAAACAAGAATCAATGGTCTCAAGTTACAGTGGAGGCGGTCTAGGTTGGATATTAGGAAACACTGGAATGGATATTTGGAAGCACTGGATTGGGTTACCTAGAGAGGTGGTGGAATCTTCTTCCTTAGAGGTTTTTAAGGTCAGGCTTGACAAAGGCCTGGCTGGGATGATTTAGTTGGGAATTGGTCCTGCTTTGAGCAGGGAGTTGGACTAGATACCTCCTGAGGTCCCTTCCAACCCTGATATTCTATGAATTTATGATTCTATGAATAGAGGGGAATAATTACTTCCCTCAATATCACATCCACCGCTTTCCCTATATCCACAGAGCCAGTTATCTCATCATAGAAGGCATTCAGGTTGGTCAGGCATGACTTGCCCTTGGTGAATCCACGTTGACCGTTCCTGATCACGTTCCTCACCTCCAAGAACTTCAAAATTGATTCCTTGAGAATCTGCTCTATGATTTTGCCGGGGACTGAAGTGAGGCTGACTGGTGTGTAGTTCCCTGGCTTCTCTTTCTTCCCTTTTTTAAATATGGGGACTATATTTTCCTTTTTCCAATCAACCCTTCCCAGCTCTGATGCTACAAAACCTTTATCTGTATCCCCTTCTCATAATTTTCTTTTCTTTTCCTTTACACTAACAAAACCTTACGGTCAGGCAGAAACAACACACACAAAGTGTCTTTGTCCTTTCTTCACACACATTGGCATACACTATAAGTATATAAATATAAGAGTATCAAAAATCAAACAGTCAAACAAGACCCAAAATTCTATCTCAGGCAAAGACACAGGATACAATCTTAAGTGATCTTAAGCCCTTCTAATAGCAGACAATTCCCCAGCTCATTAGGCTCACCTCCCCACAGTGGAGTATAAATCCAAAATTATACTGTCTTGCACAGCCCAGGAATCTATATAATATAAGATGATTAATTAAGGTCACCCTCCCCTCAGTGTGGGAAGAATATGCACTAAGACTGTGTTTACCAAACCTTAATGATCAAGACTTAGTTAACATAAAGAAAAGTTAAGCTGTGAGCCAGAGGAAAGTACTGCTCACAGAAGCTGGCAAGGAAAGGGCTGATGTTGCAAAAACACACATACCTAAAAGGTACCAGAACACTCCGATACTTGCACATTCCACACCGATAACACGGAACAGGCTGACCCATCCTAAAGATGTGGCAAAAGGGGAATATGATGGATAGAGTTGTTTTGTTTGAAGCAACATGTAGAAGGTGAAAGGCGGCACCTTGCTACGTAGAAGGGTTGCACCTTATTACATCAGGAGTGATGTGTTTGTACCTGTGTATAAGAATTTAACCCTGAGGAGTTGTCTTGGTCTGGCCTAGGGGACAGTGGTAAATCCCGCCACTGACTGAGCCGATACATTGTCAGGGAGCACATATGCTCTAGCAGAACTGTAGATATCTGATCTGGGGAGGTAGTGTAGCCTGATTTAGGGTGTACTGATAATATTAATTTGGATAAAATGGGAATTTTATTTATTATAATTATTATTTAATTAATAAAATATCAATAATTAATCAATAATATTAATCGTATGGGTTTTAGGCTAGCCAATCCGTTTGATCAGAAGATAAAAGTTCTTGTCCCAGATCAGGCTCCACAGAATGCATAAAGGACCCTCGGGGGTATGACAGGAAGCTCACACTGAGACAGATAGAGCCTTAAAGACTTTTTATTAAAATTAATAATAGTAAGTAAATGGTAAAATAAACAGAGTTACAAAGTTACAATTGCGTTACTGCTATTCAAATGATGCATATGGACTTAGGGTTTACTTGACTAACTTAAACTTAAAATCAGAACCTAATAAACAAAGAATAAAACTTAAGGAAACCAAGCTTAGCCTAGTTCCTTGTAAACTTAAAGTTTAGGAAGAACAAGTACAGCCTACTGATAGTAGCAGACATCGTAGATAGATAGAATAGATAGAGCGGAGGAAGTAAATGAGAATAGAGTAAAGTGAGAATGGAGATGGAGTAAAGTGAGAGGAGTTCTCTATTGAGGTAGGTCACCTCTTCTATAGGGCATTGGCCGGAAATCCTTCCTCTTATGCCCAAATTTCATTCCTCAACCACAGAAATGTTAGGGTTCACTTACCCCATAGGCTAATATGTATGTGCATATTGATGACAGGTATGTGCTCACATCAGTCTGTGGGTACAACACTGAAACCCCCTCCCCATTCCATTCTCCATTGTCTGTTGGTCTAAATAAAAGGTCATAGACATAAGTGTAGGTACTTTATCTATTTGGGTATAGAATAAACAAGATAAAGGTCAACTTTGCTTTCTGAGTAAAAGATCTTAATATAGATATGCTAACTATGCTTTAGCCTAACATACAGGATGTGGCCTGTAGGTCTCTTGTATTACAGCCAAACTTATTTTAATATACATTTATAAGCCTTTTCAATAAACCAAATATTTAAACTATAAGATATCTATCTATCTATCTATCTATCTATCTATCTATCTATCTATCTATCTATCTATCTACAAGCAAGCAGATTAGTCCTATAGGCTACAGTAGAGACTGTGTTTCGTTTGGCAATAAACCTGGTCGAGTGCCTTCATATCTTATCGGAGTCCGTGGTCACTGTGTGGTTCGCTCGAGATCTGCTGTGCCAGTGACCAGTGCAGAGCCGGGGCAGCACACAGGGACAACACCACGTATGCAGTCAACTGTTATCATCATTGAACAGAGCAGAGCACCACACAGGTGATGACTGATGACACACCATATCAACGGGAATGGGAACTGTGGAAGTAGAGATGGAAATGAAGGGGATTTCAGTGTAAATTCTGTAGTTGGTGAGCAAGAGTTAAGCTAGCTGTAACCCTAATAACACGAGATTTGTAGAAGTGAGGATTGTGTGAGGCGAGTGGGAAAGAACTGTGTGAGAAGTTGTTGTGACCTTGAGTTAGATAAGTATGATATGTAGACTATAGTTTAAATTGGTGAGAAAAATAAGATATCAGGATGACCTATGTCTAAACAAAATGCAGCTGTTGCACATTATTGTTTGTAACAAAAGGTACAAATGCTGCTGTAATTGTTTATCTGGAGAGAGAGCTGTTTAGCTCTCTCCCTCCACGCAATTGCTAGAGATAATAAAGTATCTAACTTTCTGCACCCAACCTGAGTGTGAGAACTCTGTTTTTCTCCAACAGAACTGAAGCTTTGTCCTGCTCTAACTCATCTCCTATCTCTCTCTCAATCTGATATAGAGGGCAAACATTTACAAGTTTACCCTGTATAAGTTTTATACAGAGTAAAACAGATTTATTTGGGGTTTAGATCCCACTGGGAGCTGGGTGTCTGAGTGCTGGAGACAGGTATCCTGCTGAGCTGTTTTCAGTTTAGAACTGCAGCTTTGGGGGCATGGCCTGGGCCCCGGGTCTGTGTGGTAGCAGGCTAACGTGTCTGGCTCAACAAGACAGGGTTCTAGGGGCCCAGGCTGGCAAGGAAAATGGGCTCAGAGGTAATTTCAGCCCATCAGGTGACAGTTCCAAAGGGGTCCCTGTGACCAAACCCCTCACAGAGCTTCTTCTAAAAAAAGCTTGATGGGATTTGATAGTAAGGTAGGGTGTCTTGTTTCAAGATGCTGGTGTAGCTTGCAGGGCTGCATTCTGTTGTTTGCCAGTACTTCACTGCATATGACACATTGATGCTACGGTGCATCGCTGGACCCACTCCACATAAAGCCCAGTTTGAAATAAACTTTGTCATATTTTCAGCTTCTGTGTTTTGCTGGACCCTCCACTGCTGCCCTCAGTTCAATTTGTGTTATACAGTTTTCTCCTTTGTCACAAAACGACCCATTTCTCAGATGAGCTGTTTCTCACTGTAAGCGCTGCTGGTGATGGTTTTAAGTTTGTTTTTAAGTACTTTGAGGACAACGCACAATGGGCATCTCATGTGTCACAGTTGCTAAAAAAAAGCCCTGCATGGGAGTAGTGTAGCCACATGTGGCTGTGGCTCCAGCAGTCAGCCCAGGCTCCCACTGTCACTCTGTGTGGCTGGGCCTCCAGCTGTGTCCTTTATCCCTTCCCGTGGGTGTGCACGGCCCTTCTCCACTAGCCCCAGTCTGGCCTCCCTTTACACATTAACACACCTCCCATAGTTTGTGAACCGCCTCTTTAAATGGATTGGAATGAAAGCAGAGGATAGAATCAGGACATAAAGAACACCACAGCGACATTCATCTGCTTGAGACCTTCAGCCCAAAACTGCCCTACTTGGTTGATCTGAATTTGAGACCCAGTGATCTAGACGCAAAACTCTCCATTGCTGCTCCAACTGTCCAAGGTCTCCACGAAACAATGGCAAAAAATGAGATATCAGTGTATCTAGGTTGTGAATCTGATGAAGTGGGTTATAGCCCATGAAAGCTTATGCCCAAATAAATTAGTTAGCCTCTAAGGTGCCACAGGACTCCTCATTGTTTTTGCTTATACAGACTAACACAGCTACCCCTCTGAAACCTTAGTACTGCAAGTTGTTCAATCACCTGAACATTTGGTAGCAATCTCTGTTTCACAAACTCCAAGATGAAATCGCAACACCTACTTTTGACAATTTCAACAACAGAAATGGTTACTGTGTGTTTTGTAAGTTATAGCTGAAAGTGACTCCAAAGCTGACTGTGCAAAATGGTAAATTATTTTACTCCAAGGCGATGTCCTAATTTAACACAGCAGTCTGTTACAATGTGTTTTCAGACCCCAAAGCCAGGGAAACTTAACTATTTCACACCAGGCAATTTGAAGAATAAATCAATAGGAGCACAGCAATTCTGTCTGATCAAGGATTAAGTGCAATTAATCATGCTCCTGTCTAACTATGCACTTTATTAGACTTCAGCACACACAGACATAAGCAAAAGATTTAGAACATCCCAGATATTTATCTAACTGCCAGAACAGTACTGAATAATTAATATCTCTCAAGATGCTCCAAAGCACACTGCATTAACTAATCTTTTATAACTTCTACAAAACACAATGGGTCTAATGGAAATCTACCTTGCTTCAGACAGCTGTAGTAGCTTCAGGTGGTTTGGAAGTCATAGAAAGGCCAAGTGACAGGGTGTGCGGAAGTGAAGGCTGATGAGTAATGCTGAAAGAGATCAGGTGATGGTCAGAGAGAGGGAACTCAGCAATGGAGAGAGCAGTTCTTGATGATGGAGTGATACAATGTTAGGTGTGAGAAGCTTTTCACACTTTGAATTTCCAGAATACTGAGCTCAACCAAACTGGGACAGCACACACTTGATTAACAGGGAGCTATTGCTTCCCCTTCTGGTCATGCTGGTTTAAAGTCAGTGGCTCTAGGAGATCACTTTCTGCAGGTGTATTTGCCCATTTTCTCACGAAGTTCTTTAGTTTTAGCCCCATAAATGATAGGGTTGAGCATGGGTGGGAGGAGGAAATAGAGGTTGGCCAAGATGATGTGAACCTGTGGAGCGATGCCCTGACCAAACCGGTGTGTCAGAGTGGAGAAGAGGAAGGGAGGATAAGACATCAGCATCACACAGATGTGGGCTGTGCAGGTGTTGAGGGCTTTCTGGTGGGCTTTCTTGGAGGAGATTCTGAGGACGGTCCTGATGATCAGACCATAGGACAGGGCAATGAGAGTCAGGTCTAACATGATGACTACAAACGCCATCACCAAACCATACGTCCTGTTGACTGTGATGTCTCCACATGACATCTTCGCCACAGCCATGTGGTCACAATACGTGTTGGGGATAATGCGGTTGGCACAGAGTGGCAGCCTCCTCAGGAGCAGGGGCAGGGGTAGAATGAGGAGAACAGCTCTTATCAAACCCACTAGCCCTAGCTTAGCTATTCGTGCGTTGGTGAGGATAGTGGCGTATCTCAAAGGGTTACATATGGCAACGTAGCGATCAATGGCCATTGTCACGAGGACAGCTGAGTGCATCATAGAAACCCCATGAAGGAAGAACATCTGGGTGAGGCAGCCACCCACAGTAATGCAGTTCAAATTGAACCAAAATATACACAGTGCCTTTGGCACGACAGAGGTAGACGTGCCGATGTCTGTAAGCGCCAGCATGCAGAGCAGCAGGTACATCGGCTTGTGCAGGGTTTGATCTTTGCCTACAACAAACAGAACTGTAAAATTTCCCAGTAGGCCAATAATGTAGAATGTAGAGAATGGGATGGAAATCCAGATGTGGGCAGCTTCCAGGCCAGTGATCCCCATTAGGATGAATGTTGAAGGGTCAGAGCGGGTGAGGTTGAAAATTGACATGAGATGTTGAATGCTTATATTGGGCTCAGAAATGCTCAAGGTTCCTGTGAAGGGAGAGATGCACAGAGAGGAGGGTTACACACTTTAAGAAAATAATATGGTAACTATTTCATAGGTATTAACAATCTAGAAATGGGGGTGAACAGTGAGATGGCAACATTTACAGATGGCATCAGATTATTTAGGTCATGGTCAAGTCCAGAGAAGTCCTCAGAAGGAGCTAATGAAGCCAGGTGAAGGGGCAGCATGATGGCATACGAACATTGAAGTCAATAACTGAAACATTTATGCCTATATGAGGGAAAGACTTGAACTCCTCAAACACATTATAAGTTTCTAATTTAAGTGTATGAACTCAGGAGAGGTACCTGGGTGTCATGGTACTTACCCTTGTGAAAACCTTTTCACTGTGCAAGAATGGACAGAATGTGAGCAAAACATTGGGATGTAGGAGGCATGGAATTGGGGACTCATACAAAACAATATAATGCCATGAGATCAGTCAGTTAATATTTCACCTTCTTCTGGACTCCTGTTCGTAGTACTGGGCACCCTTCTCACAAAAGATATTGAAGAACTAGAGGGTTTCAGGGAACAATCTAGGTCCCAAGTTAACTCTCATATGGAAAGCGGTTGAAAAGACTGACATCGTTATCTTAGAATTGAGATGAATTAGAGGGGATATGAGAAAAGTCTATCAAATACTAGCTGATAGAGAGTAGATCAAGAATGTGTTCTCCCTGTCTCCTAACACAAGATCAACAGGACATTCAATTAAACTGAAACGTGGCACATTCAAAACAGACACAAAGAATGCTTTCTTCACTCAGCATCTAATTAGGATGAGGAACTGATTGCCACAGGAGGCAGTTGATTCCATGTGCTAAGTAAGAATCAGGAAGGGTTTGGACATTTTTTATGGACAGTAAAACTATCTAGTTGCAATATTTACAGCTAAATAAATATTTTGGAAAGCCTGTATGCCCACATATTTCAGGACACAAACTTGTCTCTACCTGTTAGGTATTAGGGTTGTGCGACATGGTGCTGGGCAGGAACTCCTGAGCCAGCCTTCAGTCACTCCAGCTCCTATTAAGGAAGACAAATTGGAGCTGACTTGAGAAATCTGCACCTGACATACAAGCCCAGAGGCAGGAAGCCAGGGATGGGAACCATGGAGTGGAAGGAAAGCAGTAACTCTTCCTCCTGGGTGCTGAAACTGAGAAGTCCTTCAGGCTGAAAACCCATGCTATAGATGAGAAGGTGATTGCTGAGCCCGAGTGCAGTACCAAAGGGGCCCTGTTACAGGGTGATATCCTCATGACGGTCAAGTCACCCCTGATTGTTTTTTTTTTAACACCTTTGCTGCATCATCTTTCCTGAAATGTGGAACCCAGAACTGGGCACAATACTCCAGTTGAAGCCTATCAGCACAGAGTAGAGAGGAAGAATTACTTCTCGTGTCTTGCTTTCAACACTCCTGTTAATACATCCCAGAATGATGATTGCTTTTTTTGCAACAGCATTACGCTGTTGACTCATATTTAGCTTTTGCTCCACTATCATCCCGAGATCCCTTTCTGAAGTACTCTTTCTTAGCCAGACATTTCCCATTCTGTATGGGTGCAACTGATTGTTCCTTCTTTGCATTTGTCCTTATTGAATTTCATCCTATTTACCGCAGACCATTTCTTCAGTTTGTCCAGATCATTTTGAATTATAATCCTATCCTCCAAATCACTTGCAATCCCTCCCAGCTTGGTATCATCTGCAAACTTTATAAGTGTCCTCTGTGACATTTTCTAAATTGTTGACGAAGACATTGAAAAGAACTGGACCCAGAACTGATCCCTGCGGAACCCCACTCCTTATGCCCTTTCAGCATGACTGTGATCCTTTGATAACTACTCTCTGGGAATGGTTATCCAACCAGTTATGCACCCATGTTATAGTAGTTCCATCTAGGTTGTAGTTCCATAGTTTGTTAATGAGAAGGTCATGCAAGACCGTATCAAAAGCCTTATTAATGTCTAGATATACCACATCTACCCTATCCACAAGGCTTGTTACCCTGGCAAAGAAAACTATCAGGTTGGTTTAACATGATTTGTTGTTGACAAATCCATGCTGACTATTAATTGTCACCGTATTATCTTCTACATGTTTGCAAATTGATTCCCTAATCATTTGATCCATTATTTTTCCTGGTACTGAAGGTAAGCTCACTGGTCTGTAATTCCCTGGGTTGTCCTTATTCCCCTTTTTATAAATGGGCACTATATTTGCCATTTTCCAGTCTTCTGGAATCTCTCCCATATTCAGTTACTTTTAAAAGATAATAGCTAATGGCTCAGATATCTCCTCAGTCAGTTCCTTGTGTATTCTAGGATGCACTTCACCAGGCCCTGGTGACTTGAAGACATCTAACTTGTCTAATTTTTAACTCAAGGAGAAGTAGAGAAGATATTTTACCTCTGTATTTAGCACTTGTGTGACTTCTGCTGGAATCCTTTGTCCAGTTCTGGTGACCAGGATTAAAGATGGATGTTGATACACTGAATGGGGGTTCAGAGAAGTGTCACAAGAATTATTACAAGATTAGAAAACCTGCCTTTTAATGATAGACTCAAATATCTCAATCTGTTTAGTTTAACAAAGATGCTTAAGGGATGACTTGATAAAAGTCTGTAAGTACCTTCATGGGGAATAATATTTAATAATAGGCTTTTCAGTTTAGCATAACATGATCCAACGGCTGGAAGTTGAAGTTAAAGAAATTCTGACTGGAAATAAGGTGTGCATTTTTTAAATGGCCAGAGTAGTTAACCACTGGAGCAATTTAAAAAGGGTCTTGGTGGATTCATGAAGTCAGACCAGATTATCAAAATGGTCTCTCCTGGCCATGGAATCTACTAATATGTCCCAGGAGTCAGCTTGAGGCATTATGTCTACAAGTTTGTGCCTGAGCTTACTGAAGGCATTTTT
Source organism: Mauremys mutica (assembly GCF_020497125.1). NCBI lineage: Eukaryota > Metazoa > Chordata > Testudines > Geoemydidae > Mauremys > Mauremys mutica. The sequence goes on along the minus strand of NC_059072.1, from coordinate 364,018,225 downwards.
TTTCTATTCATGACCGTGGTGAATTTATCCCTATGGGGAGAAATTCTTATGTGACGTTGGCAACTTGGAAATGTTACACTAGGTGTGTATTTCATGAGGCTGAGGAATCCCATGAGGCACTACATGGATGAACATGTTACATGACAAAAATAATGACCTGAGCCCGTAAAATCCCCACTCTGAGGAATGAATGTACAACCGTCACAGTGAATGACTAATAGAGTTAGCTAAAAAATGGTCCCAAAACATCCTTGGTTTAACATCTGTGTCCCAGTTGCCCACAGTTTCGGGCAGCTGCCAGCGGCTCCTGTAGGTGGCAGCTGTATTTATCTAGGCCCTGACATGTCCCAGAGTTTCGCACTCTCATTATATAATGCGCATACTTCTCATCTTGTGAGTTGTTCCTGTGTAGCAGCCTCCGACGCTGTGTGCGGTGTCTATGGGTGCACCAAGAGCAGCAGCACAGCTGCCCTGGTATTTCCTACCTGTGTGAGATTTCTCACCGGTGAGATACAGTCAATGATTACTCCTCAGACAATGAAGAGTTGTGGGGAGATGTCAAAGCCCATTTCTCACTCTGCCACTTTGAGTGCAGAAGGTGGGGGCCCACAAGGACTCTAAAAATTAATACTTGCCACTCCAGGCTTGTATTAAATTCCCAAGGTTACAGCTTTTCTCTGACCTTGGATGGGTAGATGCTGCCACCACCCAAGTGCAGAACCCCTTTGAGAGCCAAGGAAGGAGCAATTGGGAATTTCTTCCTGTGGGGTACCCTCATGCCCTTTCAAACCCACTCCAGGGAAGAACTGAGAAAGGAAAAGAAAAAAAAATCAGCTGTTGCAACCAACTAACTAAAAAACGTGCACAAACCTCTTAAAAAAGGTAAAATTTATTTAAAAAAGAAGAAAGAAAATACACCTGGAAACTCAGGTTGTTGCTAGATTTTAAAGAGCAACTGTAGGAATTAAGCACCAAGAATAGCTCCTTGGGGTCCAGCTTAAAGGTTACCAAGCAAAACAAAACAAAAGCACCTGGCGTTAGCATAGAGGAATCCACAAGCCAAAACAAAAAAGATCCCTAAGTGCGTCTGCCTAACATTTCCTGATCTCATTACATATCTGGGGTTCCAAATGAGTAGCGTGTAGGTCTGATCCCTGATGGTTTCCCATACTTGGCTCAAAGCTTTTTACAGCATAGTTGCTGCACTGTCTATTTCTGCCCAACAGAACAAAAGACCCCTACACCCAGCAGTTTTCCCCCAATTTTAAAGGGTACAGCATCCCTACTGGTTCCCCTGGAGAGGTGCCAACTCATTTTAAGCTTACCTCTTAACCCTTTACAGGTAAGACAATTAGGGTACAGCTGCTAAGGAGGATTCGATAGCTAACTGACTGGCTGGGTGTCCATGAAAGGGAGCTACCCACCCTCGTTTACTATAGGAGAGTTGGGCAGCTTGGAGGTTGTGGGAGCCAGGGATGACTGCGGAGTATGGAGCAGACACTGGCGACCAGCATGCTGCTGGAATCAGGGCAGCCTGGGATGGGGAAGGAGAGTACGGATGGGAGGGTCAGAGTATGATGGGAGATTGAACCAACTGAAAAGCAAAGATCAGTGGTTCTTTCCACTGGTGAAATACCTAAAGTTACATAGCAACAACTAATGGAAACAAAACTGAATAAAGGTTGTGACACCCAGGCTGCAGCTCTGTGGCTTGCCAGGGAAGAGAACATGAGACCAGCCCAAACACAGTGGGGGCGAAGAAACATCCCAGCACTGGCCTTGGATCAACAATCACAAAGAACATTTATTGTCAGCAGCACTGCTTGCCTGTCCCTGTACACCTTCCTCCCTGCATCCACAACCTACAGCACTGCACACCTGTCCGTGTTCAACCCGATCCCCACCCCCATAACATTCAGTGCTGCTCACCTGCCCGTGTACACTCCCCTACCTGCCCCCACAAACCCCAGTGCTGCCTGCTTGTCCATCTCGTTCCCACGGCCCCATAACTTCCAGCACACAGTGATACCCCGCATCCAGGATCAAAACCAGGCGCCAGACCCCACAGCGACAGCTCACAGCAATATCTCCTCAGACTAGGTTAAACTCGGTGTCTGTCTGCACTTGGGGAAAAGGGGGAGATCAGTCTGAACTGCCTTTCCAGGGGTGAAGGGAGCCCCATCAGCAGCTCAGCCTGTACAGGGAAGGAAAGAGGGACAGACCCGGCAGAAGGGAGAGAGGACGTGGAGACTAAAAGGAGCCAGCGTGAGTAACTCTTCCACAAAACTTCACAAAGTTTTAACATACTGCAGCCCCTTAGAAATCCAGACACCCCTTCTGAGGTTGCTTTTCTGTGTTGGCAATTGCTGACGTTACCATGAGGCTGTAGTGGGGTTCCTTGCGAGAGGAGGGACGGGGGATAGTGTCAGAGACACTCTGCTACAGTGTGGTCCACATTCTGTTATAGTATGAGACAGTCCCCTGTCCCAGGTCTGTGCTTTAGGTAGGACGTCCATTCCCTATTCACCCATTTTCAGGACTCCAGGCCACTGTGATCTGGATACCGGATGTCCTCCCTTCCGCCCACACGCACACAGACACTTCATTCCTGGACCTCCCGCCCTGAGATTTCCAGTGCCCCCCTGGATTCTTTTAAGCCAGAAACATGCTTTTACCTTTACTACATTTTGGTGCTTCTCGCCCTCTCCACAACCAGACATGCAGGGGCACAGAGAAAGCAGACCCCTCTCCCCACTCAAAAAACCGGTCACCCTGATTGTTCTGAACCTCTAAGCCTGTGAGTTTCAGATTTCATCAAGTCTCCTCTCCTGTCAGTTCTTCTTTATTCCAGATAAGCTCCCTGGTCCTTAGAGGCCACAGATAATTTCAGTAGAAGTCACTGGAGGCTCAGTGCCGGGGTAAATCAGTCCATTTATTGAAGTCTCTAAATGTGGATTTAGGGTGAACTGTTGGTCCTTTTGGGAGTTGTGCCATTGAACTTAGTAGCACCAAGATTTCACCCTGGGTGTTTAACATGCAGCTCCGAGCTGTGAAAATCACGGCTTCCAGTTCTGCTACAGAGAGCTCAAAGAGTCTGAAGGAAACCCTCAGTTTATGTGGCGTTCTGAGACCGGGGGCATGAAAGATGGAGATTTCACTGTCTATAACCCTGGTAACACACATACACACTGCAGAGGCTTTGGCTGCACTTCCTAAAAGCAATGAGGTTGCTGAATTGGAAAACATGAGTGAACCAGAGGGAAAACCACACAGCCCAAAGAAAGGAAGCTACAGAGATAGATAGGACACATAAGAGACAAGGAACTGATCTTAAAAACAAATAATTGTCTAAACTATTTCCAATACATTTGTAGTTCCAATTTTGTCAGGTAAATCCCTTGGTGTTTCTGACAATACTGAGCAGTTCAAGTTGCTGTGCTGGTGAATTGCTGCCCAGATGGTTCTGGATTTGAACCCTGGAACCCTTCTTAGGCCCTCAGCACTAATGTTAATGTGGAAACAGGCAACTCACCGAAATCCTGCTCAGCAGAGAGAAAGGAAATCTCCTTATAGCAACAGGAAGGCAGAGCCCTGAGACTCAGCATATAATTTTCACGTCTGACATTCAACATACTTGACAGAGTCCTTTATGATTCCCCCTACAGTCCCTGCAGACTCTGAGGACAACCAGAGAATTCCCAGGAGCAGCTGGAAGAGCAGAAAAGTGACCTTGGAGAACTTCAGCCTGAGAGCCTCTCCTGGGAGTGAAAAAGTGATTTGCCGATAAGAAAGTCTCAGATTGTCAGGGGAAACCGAGTCTCACAGATTTGATAGAGTGGTCCGGCACTACTGAAACCCTGGAGAGAAAAGAAAGAGCCAAGGCTTAGACGTACTCATTCATCTATCAGCATTTCCCCGCTGCTGCCCATTGTCATAGAATCTGAGCAGCTCCTGCTCCCCTCCCGGCTGACGAGCCCTGCGCTGAATCTCTGATAATGCAACATGCAATGGAAAGGCTCTCACACATCCTTGTTTCAAACACACAGTAATAGCCCCTCCCATCTGATAACCTCTCTCTGATCAGGGGCATCACAGATTTCCCCTGCTTAGTCATAACCCCCCCACCCCATAGTGCAGTATCGTGCCATGGGCAAGACCAGCTTCCTGAGTCCCTTCAATGATCAGCATGTGCCCAGAAGCCTGGGGACTGCTAGAGTCACTGCACAGGCTGTGATTAAGATGGGGGGTGGAGGGAGATGTTCAGGGCTAGTGCAGATGCACCCCAATCCAGTACAAGATGAGATACTTTGACAAAATAATGAACAGGGATGTTTTGTCTACAATATCAGGAACAAGAGGAAGTAACAAACAGAAGTTGTGAGGCACAAAAGATGGTACGTTAATTGTTTATCCCCCAGTTGTTTGTCTCAGTTTATACATTTTGGGATACCTCACCTTAACCCTGCCTAGAGGACAGCAGAGAGTCCTGCTGCTGACTGAGTCAATCAGCACCCATGTGTTAGTGGACCTGTAACCATGTAGGTAAGACACTAGGGCTACACTTGGAGGGTAATAAACCTGGCCAAGAGCCTTTTTCACCAAACCATGCCTGTGGTCTTTCTTTGTGAGTAACATCGAGCTTTGCTGAATGAGAGGAGGGATAGCTCAGTAGCTTGAGCATTGGCCTCCTAAACCCAGGGTTGTAAGTCCAATCCTTGAGGGGGCCACTTAGGTAGATGACCAGGTCCCGTCCAGCACTGATATTCTATGATTCATAATCTTATGTTTGTCTGCTAATACTAATAACACTGGAGATGCAAGGACAGAAGCACTGAATAGCCTGAACAGGGTTACTGAGGAGACAGCATTCAGCATGTAACAATGGCCAGCTGACACTCTGGGCAGGAGGCACAACAGTCAGTGACTTGGTCCAGACAGTGGATTTGAATAACTGTGTAAAGTTTGCCCCCATTTCTTTGTATAAAATGGCAAAAACCCTTGAATTAACCAGGCAAGACTTGATAAAGTTTATATTTTTTACTGAAACTGAAAGAACATTGCTGAGCTCCTCTGGCATCCTCTTAGCAGCCAATGCCTGGCTGTGGATCACACAAAGATTTCAGGTTCCTATGGAGGCCACTTCTTATACCCTCGTCACAAGCCCACGTCGGCCCATCATAGACCATGCTCCACTGTGGCAAATTCCAAAGCAGTGTCCCTAGTCAAGGCTTGTGTCTTAGACAAAATTATGTAATAGTTTAAAAAGCTTGTCACCAGTGGACATGTTGGTGTCACTAGGCATAAATCTAGGAAACTCGGGAGGATGGCTTTGGGCCTATGTGACCCAAAGTACCTTTATGTAAAGTGCTTTTGTTAGCCTTACTAAACTTTTTTAACCTTTTGTGTTATGTGCTAATTACTGGCAGTGGCAAGGTTGCTTAATACTAGATGTAGCCAATACTAAATAAGATAGGCGGAAAGCAGGTGCTGTAATTAAAGTTATATGCATGAGAACGTAGCCCCCACGGTGGGAAAGTACAGATAACTGATCACAAAAGAGTTGCTAACGAGCTAAGGTGGTTTTTTGCCAAGTATGACTTAACTGCTTCATGTGATTGCTATTGCAAAGTGTATTTGCTGCATGGGAATGAAAGGTGGGGGGAGAGGAGGAGTGTGGGGGTGATGGGAATGCTTAGCTGAAGTTATGTATAAAGAGAGGAAAACCGCTTGTATCGGTGTGCAGGATTTGAGATTGCTAGTTCTCCCTTGCACCTTATCTGGACTCAAATAAACTTTTTTTTTTTTGCTTCTCCACCCTGGTGTGTCTATTGGAGCGAGGCACTCCGGGCAACGAACCACTGTTGCTGTCGCCTCGGGCCTTTGTGCCGGCAACAGACAGAAAAGCAGTAATTTCTCTTTTAATTCTATTGCTGTAGCAAAATATACCCAAGCAGCTGTGCAGCATTTGGTATATTGGTAGACTCAGCTATCTGAATTGAATAAACCTCTACCCCAATATAACACAACCCGATATAACACGAATTCGGATATAACACGGTAAAGCAGTGCTCCGGGGGGACAGGGCTGCGCACTTCGGTGGATCAAAGCAAGTTTGATATAACGCGATTTCATCTATAACATAGTACGATTTTTTGGTTCCTGAGGACAGCGTTATATTGGGGTAGAGGTGTAATATGGGCCCTGATTAACACTTTCTAGGAACTGCTCTTTTACATCAGTGGCCACCTCCACAATAACTATGTGTGTAACTATGTTGTTAGGAAGTGGGATCGCATCTATCTGTGATGCTGCTTTCTCTCCTAGCATCAACGCACACATATCCGTTGCAGCTGGAAGTCATAGTTTCTCGTCTATGTTGTGTGGGTTGCCAACATTGGCAATGTGCAAAGCCACACAATAAGAAGCACCAGTAGCCTTCGTGATAGGCAGTGCTGTGCACTTCAACAACTTTTTTTGGGTCCTGTTAACTCATTGAGCTTCCTCTGAAAAAACTCATTGGGTTTAGATACTGTGGTGAATGGTGGTGGGCGGCGGAAGGGGAACACCACTCTCTGCATGTTCCAGTTATTCAGTTAGCTAAAATCTTTCTCAGTAGTTGTTAACTCTTTAGATCTAACTTTAATGGCCTTGCCTGCAAGGATTAAAATCATAGACAGTGAGTCCTAGACAGTCCCAGACTTTCAGGAATGTGTAAGGAAGCAGGCAGTGAGTTGGCAGGAGGCCAGGAGACCCTATGAAAACAAAGTGTGGGATTTTGAATTGGAAGCAGCAGCCCTTTCTGTTCTTGTGTTTGGGAGGCAGAGCAGCTGAAAGGACATGAAATATGACCAAGGGCCAGGCCTGGAGAATCCAGCAACATCCATGCCTAGGAAAAGACTAAACCTGGAATTACAGATATGTGAGTAGACGAGGGAATGTTTAGTCAGACACGATCAGGTTTATTTCTTTATTTTGGGCTTGTTGGATTCTCTGTGCTGAGCACATGTAACTTCCCCCTTGTACGGTAGATTTTCAAGCTGAATCCTAGGGAAGCAGTTCTCTGTGTTTTAAAACTGTTTTTTAAAGTTGTGCTATAACACCTAGCAACCAAACAATGTTTTGCCAGACCGATGTTCTTTTTATTTAATAAAAATAACTCTTTTAAGAACATGATCTGATTCCTGTGTCCTAGAAGGTGGGAGGTTCTGTGTGCACGTGTCTGAGACCACTCAGCCAAATTGCTGAGAGGAGCAAAGTTCCACGTTCAGCTGGTATCAACAGCTGGATTCAAGCTCTCTCTGGGAGGGGGAAGGTTAAAAGAGCTTGAGGGTACCTCACAGGAAGGAATTCCCAAGTGTGCCTTCCTGGGGTCTCAAATTGGTTTTTGCACATGGGTGGTGGCAGCGATATCAACCCAAGGCCAAGGAATCTGTAATATTGGGGTGTTTATCACAAGTCTTTAGTGGCAAGTATTTTTAAAGTCTTTTGCAGGATCCACTTTCTGCACTCGAAGCATCAGAGTGGGCAAATAGCCTTGGCAGATACTAAGACAGAGTGTCTTGTTTCTAGCTGCTGGGGTAGCTTGCAGGGCCGCATCCAGTTCTTTGCCAGTACTTCACTGCATAGAACACATGGAGGACTTGGGATGTCGGATGTGTCACAGCTGATAAGCGATCTCTCCACGGGACGAATGTAGAGCCCTGCAGAGCCCCATGCATTGATTCTTGCAGCATAGTCTCCGTTTACATATAGCTCCATCTCATGAGAATGTAACAACTGTGACACTACAGAGCCCACTTCTTTTGACTCTTTGAAAAAAAAATGCCGCCTTTCAGATCACTGCCTTTGTATGGCAGACTGTATATGTTTCTGAAGCTTTTCCCCTATATTTTTCCTGTCCCTTACTCCATTTTTGGTGATTGTAGGGTCTCTCAAACCCTGGAAAACTGTCTGCAAGGAAGATAGAAAACTGCATCTGCCTGCTCACTGGACGACAAAAATGAAAATGTTGTGTAATATTCCAATGTAAATGAGAAAGACCGAGACACAACTTTGCTTATTCTAATGTCCCTAGTTCACTTTCCCTCCTTCTTTTAACTTTATGCCACTTATTCACCTATGGCATTTGCATATCTCTGCTTTTTGGCTGATGTCTGGCTCCTAGTTGTGGGACTCTGCCAGCTGATGCTGGATCAACTCAGCTCAGGATATAGGTGTTGGAACTAGGGGTAGTGAGCGTGCTGCAGGCCCGCCTGGCTTGAAGTGGTTTCCATCATATATAGAGTTTACAGGGTTCTTTTTCAATATTTCTGAGCACTCCCACTACAAAATTGTTCTTGCACCTACAACTAAGAAGGCTGGAAGTTCTGAGGCGAGGGCCCCTTTTTAATTGTGCTTCTGTTTTTCACTGATGAGTGTCAGGAAGTAGGGGCCTTGAGGGAGAGGAGGTTAGGGTGAAGAAGTGGAGAGGAAAGACTCAGCAAGGGATTTACCAAATAGCAGGCAGGGGGCCTCAGACACACGGTGTGGAGAAGAGGAGGGAGTTGGAACTCAGTGAATGCCGTGGCGACCGGACCAGACTAGGCAACGGAGGGTGGATGAGGGGAAAGTCAGTGAGTCTTTGTACTGGTGACACAGTTGGGCCCAGGATTCCTGGCAGGCTGAACCCCCAGTCTCAACAGGCTCACTTAGGACAGGGACTAAGGTGCCCATGCTCCAGGGTACTCGCTTCATACTGGACGCTTCCTTGACCCACTGATCACTACATAAACTTCAAACCAAATATAATTTATTAAACAGCAACTGTAAGAAAAATAAGGGAAAAATGTGAAATTTTCAGGAAACAAGGAACCCTGCTCTGTGGGCACAGGGACATCACAAACAGCTGTGTCTGGGACCTAAGGAAAGTTTGAAGTCTGTTCCTCACAAGTCCCTGACCTCCTGCCCAGGCCCTGGCTGCACTGCAGTGAAACCATGGGTCAGACACTTGATCTGGAAGTAGCCACATGTCCTCAGGCTCTAGGTGGCAGGACCCTTCTCCCCAGCATCTTCCCTCTTGTCCCACCCCTGTCTCCTCTGTGGAAAAGTACAATGATTAAGATGGATTCCAGTGTCATGTGACAGGGTCACATGTCTCAGAGACCTTGAGTCTCCATAATACCTGGGTTGGCCCTCACCTACACAGGAAGGCTTGCAAGCATACAGAGCCATTCACAGTTCATTGATTCTGAAGCACCCTTAATGGCTTCCACTTAATATGTTTACATCAGTGATACAAGTTTATATCTTATTCTCCTAACTCCCGATATAGAAATAATACATGCAAACGAATGGGATGAACACACTCAGTACATTACAGGCTTTCTAATGATACCATATGTAATGAAGCAGCCTCTGACAGGACACTACTGAGAGTATCAGTACAGGACAAATTGCTTAGAGCAGGGCAGTCACAGCCCAAGCCTGGGTGACCTTCACTATTAAAGCACATCAAACCAGCCAGACAGAGAGGAATTCGGTTTTACCCCACTGGCTAACCAGAAGTCACACAAGCAAGTCCCTCGGATACTCCAATGCCCTTGTATCACCACCAGCACCACTCCTTATGGGGATGAATGGTTATGAAAAGCAATACCCCAGAAAAAGAAAAAGGGTTCTCCTGATCCCAAAGGACCAAGCACCACATCCAGGTCAGATCTTTTTCACAAATCACACTGTTGCCAGTCCTTTAGAATCTAAAATCTAAAGGTTTATTCATAAAAATAAAGAAATATAGATGAGAGTTAAAATTGGTTAAATAGAATTAATTACATAGAGTCATGGCAAAGTTCTTGGTTCCGGCTTATAGCAGTGATGGAATAAACTGTTGCCTTAAGTCAAGTCACTGGAGTACACCCACAGCTTAGATGGATCATTCAGTCTTTTGGTCACAACTTCAGTGTAGCTTCTCGGCTCTATGAGCTAAGAGGTGAAAACATTATCTAAAAGTTCCTCCAGAGGTAAGAAGCAGGATTGAAGACAAAATGGGGGGGTTTCCAGGGCCTTTTATATCCTCTGCCATGTGGAAGGACACCCTGTTAGGATATAGATATTCAGGCCTGTCTGCAAAGGCCTATACTTTAAGAATTTAGGTGTATTCTTATCACTTAGCTAGTTATAGAGGTATAAAAGAAAGAATCAAAATCACTGTGTGTGGAATGGCCTTCTCTTACTGTGACAGGCTAAGGCCTTCAGCTAAGATGTAGTTAGGCAGCCATAAGCTGGGAAGTGTATGGTCACATCCCCACATTCCAAACTAGTCACATTGAAATAAGGTGCTATTGGCTGTTAGGAATACAGTCCTGTCCTGATATTCCATCACCTCCAGAGAAAGGGTAAAGCCTAGAAGATGTAAAAGGAAACTTCCTTTGATAGCAGCCTGTCTGGCAAGAACTCACTTATCAATAGACACAGCTGGAAAACCCTTATGTCTGTACAGATGTAGTTGTGAAATCCTCACTTCTGTATTGTTTTGTATGTTTATTTGCATGGTCTCTGTCTGGTTCTGTGATTGTTTCTGTCTGCTGTATAATTAATTTTGTTGGGTGTAAACCAATGAAGGTGGTGGAATATAATTGGTTAAATAACCATGTTACAGTATGTTAGTAACAGACGTTTTGGAGCATGAGCTTTCGTGGGTGAATACCCACTTCGTCGGATGCAAGTACAACTTGCATCCGACGAAGTGGGTATTCACCCACGAAAGCTCATGCTCCAAAACATCTGTTAGTCTATAAGGTGCCACAGGATTCTTTGCTGCTTTTACAGAACCAGACTAACACGGCTACCCCTCTGATATGTTAGGATTGGTTAGTTAAATTTCAGTAAAATGATTGGTTAAAATATAGCTAAGCAAAACTCAGGTTTTACTATATAGTCTGCAGTCAATCAGGAAGGGGGCAGGGAATGGGAACAGGGACTGGGGATGGGGGAATTAAAATCATGTCTTGCTAAAGGGGGGAATGGGAACAGGGACACAGGCAAGGCTCTGTGGTGTCAGAGCTGGGAAGGGGACACTAAGGAAGGAAACTGGAATCCTGCTTGCTGGAAGTTCACCCCGATAAACATCAAATTGTTTGCGCCTTCGGACTTCGGGTATTGTTGCTCTCTGTTCATGCGAGAAGGACCAGGGAAGTGAGAGGGTGAAGGAATAAGCCCCCTAACACACCCCTCTGTTCTTACTGTGGAAAATCAATGCAGCAAGATGGAGTTTGGAGTCACCTGGGCAAGTCACATGTCCATGCCTGACTCAGTTTGCAGGCAGCAGCCTTTGCTCACATGCAATTGTTAGGTAAAAAGCAAGTCCTACTCACCTCTCCAGCACCCGAGTTTGTGCGGAGTTGGTATAGGGCTCAGAAATCTGTCAGAGACCAGACAACAATTCGTTGATCAACGGGCTCACACCATCCTTAGCTTAAAAGCAGAGCTTCGGAGTAAGTGTGGCAAGTTTATTAGGGGTGAGCATCAATGTTTATACACAGAAGTAAACAAAGTGATTAACAGATCATAATGGTCATGCATAATCAATCAAGATTCTACAGGATAAAACAGGTTAAAATGCAAATTGGAGAAGACAAAGGAGGAAATGGCTGCTTATGGCTACCTATTGGGAGGGGAAGGGTCATGAGTAGTTCGCAGGTCAAAACTTTTGATTAAAAGTTTCAGACAGAGACATGTAGTCTGAGTTAAGTTTCAGTGCATAAAGAGTTCAGACTCAACATTCCTCCATTTGTAGCTTTGGGATAACTATTTACCAAAGCTACACCCTATTTTAAGGAGCCAAAGGTTGCTTGGCAATTTCAGCCTGGGCCAACTTGAAGAGAGTAAGGCCTTTGGCTGAAGTAGAAAAAGAATAAACTGACCCACATGAGTTTATGAGGGAGGGGACACATTGAATACAGCAACACAGTATTATAAGGATTACTATGGCCCCAACAACACCCACCAAGAGTTTTTTAACCCACCCAAATCCAGGCAGCCAATTCCATAAGGCTCCCCACCAATCATAAGGTGGCTGGCCAGAGGAGTAGTTCTTAGCCATTTCCCTTAGATGTTTGGTACGTTGAAAAGTGTCAGGGTAGGTGTTGTTTACAAAAACACAGCATTTTTCATAAGCAGAAAATAAAATAAAAAGGCATAATAAAAAACATACAGTTGTCAGAATAAAAGGTCCTCTCATTTTTTTGAGTCAATTTAAGTCTGATGTCTGAAAGAGGTAAGCTGGTCCACTGGTTAGAGGCAGTATCCTCAGTGGTGGCAAGAGCTGCTGGTTCGTCACTGTGGTCCACTACGGCTGGCTTGACGTGGGAGTGGTGGATCCAGGATTTGCGTCCTTCCAGGAACACTGCAGTCTGGGTTGTTAAAAGAACCTGGTGGGGTCCAGTAAACCTCGGCTGGAGGGCGTCGCCACGAACGAACTTTTTGGCCCAGACGAAGTCCCCTGGTTGGAACGGGTGGATCGCTTTCCAAAGGGTACGGAGGCGAGCCTGTAGGGAGAGAAACTGGCACGCGGTCATATGATCCCCTCCCAATAGTGAAACATCAGCACGTGGTAGCGCCCCGCCTTTGAAAGGGGGGTGTCCATAGAGCAGTTCAAAGGGGGATAATCCCAATACACGGGTTGGGCGAGTACGAAGGTGAAACAGGACCAAGGGAAGTACCTGAGGCCAGTTTAACCCTGTTTCCTGACAGTATTTAGCCAATGTAAGCTTAAGCTCCCTATTGTCAGAGGGCAAAACAAGAAGGTGCTTTTTCCCAAAAGCCTTTGGCATATGTGCAAAGTCAATTTGAAGATGTTGAAATGGAGCAGCAGGCGGAGGTTTTTTTACCCTTAATTTTGTTAAGAGGCGGAGCAGGTTCATTACGCTGACATGTGCTGCATGCTTTCACTATTGACAGGCAGTAGGCTTGAATGCCTGGAGCATACCAAAAGCGAGCGATGGTGTCCACAAGGGCGTGCGTGCCGTAGTGACCCCCCTTATCATGGTGCCAGCGAACTGCCACGGGGTATGTGGAGCGAGGGAGGCAGGCTCGGCCATCCGGCATAAGCCAGGTCCCTTTGACCAGAGTGGCTCCGAGGCTTTCCCACGACTGTAGTTCAGCAGCGGGTACCAGTACAGGGTAAAAGCATACTTGCTATCAGTAAAAATGGTAACGGTCTTACCAGCGGCCAACTGGCAAGCTCGGGCCAGGGCATAGAGTTCGGCGGCTTGGGCTCCCCAGTTGCCTGGCAGTGAGGCGGCCTCTTGAATGTCCCATTCAGAGGTGACTGCATAACCGGTGAAACGCTTGCCATCAACATAGAAGGAGCTTCCGTCCGAGAAGAGGATGCAATCAGGGTTGTCCAGTGGCACGTCAAACAGGTTGTTTTTTATTTGTAAGATGCTATGAACTACTTTCACACAGTTGTGCTGATCCTGGAGGACTGGCAGGTCAGGAAGCAAGGTAGCTGGATTAAGGGGCCCACACCTTTTAAAAATTAGGTTAGTGTCTTCTAGGAGTTTGGCCTCTAGCTGCTGCTGACGATGGGCCGAAAAGACTTGGGTCGTGCCCCTACGCAGAAGGGCTGACAAGGCATGAGAGGTCCAGACCGTGGTAAAATGACCCAGGGTTAAGCTCTTTGCCTTTGTGATCAGCAGGGCAGCTGCTGCCAGAGTCCGGGTGCAGGATGGGGTTCCCTGAGCGACAGGGTCGATCTGCTGGGAGTAAAAAGCAAGCGGGAAATGGTGGGGCCCGCTCAGCTGGGTAAGGACGCCACTAGCAATTCCGCCCCTCTCGTGGACAAAAAGGTGAAAGGGTTTGCTGTAATTGGGGGGGCGGAGAGACATGGAGGAGGCCACACTGTCCTTGAGTAACTGAAAGGCTTGGATCGTGTCTGGGGACCACTGCAAAGGGTCAGGAGCAAGGTTAGCAGTGAGTCGGTGGAGCGGTTTGCTCAACTCCCCGCAGGACGGCAACCAAGGGCGACAGAAGCCAATTAATCCTAAGAAACCTCGAAGTTGTTTCTTGGTGTTTGGCAGAGGGCAGTTTTGGATAGTCTTTATGCGGGCTGGGTCCATTTGTCTCCCCTCTGGGGTTAACAGGAAACCCAGATATCGAACCTTTTGTGAGACCCACTGAATCTTGTTAGGGTCTACCTTGTGGCCTCTGGTGTGTAGGTATAATAAAAGTGCCTTACCATCGATGCGGAGGGCGGCTTCTTCGCAGTTACCTAGTAGGATGTCATCTACGTATAGGACTAACGTGGATCCCTGCGGACTGGTGAAGCCTTCCAAGTCGTGGCGGAGGCATTGGCTGAAAATCGTGGGGCTGTCTCTGTAGCCTTGAGGAAGTCGTTGCCAGACATAACTTTGTCCCTCCCAGGTGAAACCAAAGAGATATTGAGAGTCTGGGTGCACAGGAATGCTGAAAAAGGCTGATTTTAAGTCAATAACAGTGAACCACTCAGCATCCCAGGGGATTTGGCTGATGATAGTAGCTGGATCAGGAACTACTGCATGAAGAGGGACACATAGTTATTAATAACCCGTAGATCCTGTACAAAGCGCCAACGAATAGGGTCTCCGTCCTTTTTAGGAGGCTTTTTGACAGGCAGTATAGGGGTATTACAGGGAGTGCGCTGAGGGCGGACTAGCTTTTGTGTAATGAATCCCTTGACAATGGGGCGGATGCCTTTCCGGGCTTCCAGCGACAGGGGGTATTGGGGGACTGACGGGGGGGCTAAGGAGGGCTTCACTTGAATCCTTACTGGCTCTGCCGAAAGGAGCAGGCCAACATCAGTGTCAGAAATTCCCCAGAGGGTTAAAGGCAAGTCAGTGAGGTCAGGGGAGGGGGGGGGGGGTTTCCCAATTACCCTGAGCTGGGGCCGAATCTCCTAACACTGTCATCAATAATCCTACCCCTTCAGGAGTACAGGTTAAAGTAGCCTCAAGCTTACAGAGTAAATCCCGGCCCATCAAAGGGATCGGACAAGCTGGGGAAAAAAGAAAACGGTGAGAAAAAACATTTATCAGCATAAATAACATTTAGAGGCAAAGTGAGTCCCAGAGACTGTGGGTTGCCTTCCACCCCAGTTGCAGTTTTAACCTCAGAGGATAGCCAGGGAGAGGGGGCATGATTTAAAAGAGAGAAACAGTATCAATGAGGAAACAGACAGGCAGTCCCTGGACTGAAAGGGTTAGACGAGGCTCTTTGCTGGGAGGGGAGAAAGTGAGGAAAGAGCCGGCTAAAGACATTAAGGAAATAAGACCATCACATTGTTTGCCTTCGCCCCCGGGGTACCGTCATTGAGAAGGCTGAGTTTGCTGCTGCTGCTGCTGTTGCCCGTAGTTGATCCAGGCCTGAGGAACGGGCTGGGCTGGTGGTGCAGCGGTGTATTCGTCCCTGGTGTAAGTATCTGCGGATGCGACCGGACCCTCTGGGCGTCCCCAGGGGCATTCACGTTTAAAGTGACCGGGCTGTCCGCACTGAAAACAATTTCCTGATGGCTGGGGTTGCCAGGACCCTCTTCCCCGAGCACCCTGAAATTCCCTGCCACGGCCACGGCTTCTGCCTCGAATACCACCGCGAAAAGCTAAAGCCATCAACTTATATTCTTCCTTTTTCTCTTTCTTTTTACTACTTTCCCTTTCTTTCTCCCATGCAAAACTCCTTCCGAGGTGTGCCCCTCCAATTCCTCCTTATCCCTCTGCAGAGATTCCAATTTGGAGTCCTGCAGATTCCCCTCTGCGCTCTGGAGAGAGTCCCCTTGCGGAGGAATAGGGGCAGGTGCAGTGGGGACCAACTGACGAGTTAAAACACGCCGTGGTTTACACCCTTCATCGAAATAACATGGAGGGGGTTCACTCTCGGGAGAATACCTGACTGCCATAATTTTTAAAGATTTCCACAGCTCTGCTGCTGTGTCCCAACAAAACCAGTAACATAACTGTCCCGGATGGTCTTTTTCGATCTGGCTCCTTACTCCTCTTAAGGCAGCCTGTTCGAAAGAGCCATACGAAGGCCACCTCATCTCCGGGTCGGCCAATACCGCGGTATACCCAGTCCAATTCCTTACACACAGTGCGTACAACTTCCTCCTAGACATTCCTGTCTGTACTGGGAGTTTCCCTTCAATCCATAACTTATTTACAATCCCCAGCGGACTCTCAAGAGGCACGCTAGTCCCTTGACCCATGGTGTCTGACAGGAGCCCTCCAACTGGCGTTTATCCTGCTGTCCAGTACACGACCCCTCAATATTGAATTGGCTGGGAGAAATCTCCCGTGGCGCCTGCCAATTCGTATATGAGTGGTCTGACCACTGGACAGAGGCACCGCACCAGAAGGAATCCCGGACGAGCCCCCAAATTGTTAGGTAAAAAGCAAGTCCTACTCACCTCTCCAGCACCCGAGTTTGTGCGGAGTTGGTATAGGGCTCAGAAATCTGTCAGAGACCAGACAACAATTCGTTGATCAACGGGCTCACACCATCCTTAGCTTAAAAGCAGAGCTTTGGAGTAAGTGTGGCAAGTTTATTAGGGGTGAGCATTAATGTTTATACACAGAAGTAAACAAAGTGATTAACAGATCATAATGGTCATGCATAATCAATCAAGATTCTACGGGATAAAACAGGTTAAAATGCAAATTGGAGAAGACAAAGGAGGAAATGGCTACTTATGCTACCTATTGGGAGGGGAAGGGTCATGAGTAGTTCGCAGGTCAAAACTTTTGATTAAAAGTTTCAGACAGAGACATGTAGTCTGAGTTAAGTTTCAGTGCATAAAGAGTTCAGACTCAACACTATCTTGAATGTCCCAGGAAGGCTCCTCAGATGTTGATTGGTGTCTCCCAAGGTCCTTTTTCAGTTAAGTGATTCTTGATTGGGCTCTTACTCAGAATAATCCTTTCTTAAGAAGCTGACCAAATGCTTCACTGATGCTACTTAGAATCAAACACATTGAGATACAAATACATAGCTGTAGCGAGATGGTCACCCCGCTCTGGCCCTGAAGAGGTTAAATCAGCCCTGGAAAGGGCTGCAGCTGGGAAAAGCTGGGCTGATGGGGAGAGCAGCAACAGCTGTGGCCAGCTTAATCAGGGCCCAGCTGACCCTTATATGACGGTTGTGGGCCAGAAGCCAACATACACACTCTCTCGCTGGCTTCTTGAGAGAGAAGGACCTGGGTGCCTGGGAGCTGAGGAGGATATCTGAGGTGGAGCAGGGCTGGGGAAGGGCAGAGGGAGCTGGGGAGCTCTAGCCAGGAAAAGCCCCAGGCTGCAGGCCTTGCTAGAAGGGCCAAATAGGTACTGGGCTGCAGAGGGGCAGCCCAGAGATAGGCAAAGGCAGCAGGTCCTAACCCCCTTGCCAGTGATGAATGGTTTACACACTGCAGTCTGCCCCGGTGAGCGGGGGCTAGGAGATGACTGGCAGTAGCCACTGAGGCAACGTAGGTTTAGAGGGTTGGGGTTCCCCTGGGAGGGAAGACCCAGAGCAAGGGGGTATTGTGGTGAACAGAACCTCTGGGAAAAGGTCACCAGGGTCTGGGAGGGACACGGGGTCAGCAGCAGGTGAGACACTGGCCTGCAGATGGCGCTCTGAGCTGGAAAGAGCTCCTTCCTGAGATGACCAGAAGGAGGTGCCATGTCAGTGAGTCGTCGCCCAGCCACAATAGCTCATATTCATAACTTCAAATACAAAAAGATACACACATACAGACAACATAATCATAACCAGAAAATTACAACCTTTTCATAGACATCTTACTTAACCGCATTTATACAAGATTTTTTGCAACTATTGAGCCTTCATTGCAACAATGATCTGTACAGTCACAGTTCATGTCATTAATGTACTAACATACAAGAGACCTTCTGCACAAAGCATATTCCAGTTACATCATATTAACATTCATGAGCATATTTCCATAAAGCATATGGACTGCAACATCACACCCCTCTTGTCAAGCAGGTTTAAAGTAAGTTGCCCCAGGCGAGCACATTCTGTAGGTGTATTTGACCACTTTGTCACGAAGTTCTTTGGTTTTGACACCATAAATGATAGGGTTGAGCATGGGGGGAATAACAAAATAGACATTGGCCAATATGATGTGAACCTGGGGAGCAAAGTCATGGCCAAACCGATGTACCAGAGTGGAGAAGAATCCGACAGGATAAGCCATCATCATCACACAGAGGTGGGCTGTGCAGGTGTTGAGGGCTTTCTGGTGGGCTTCCTTAGAGTTGATTCTGAGGATGGCCCTGATGATCAGACTGTAAGACAGGGCAATGATTGTCAGGTCGAACCCCATGACTACAAATGCCATCGCCAAACCATACATCCTGTTGATTGTGATGTCCCCACATGATAGCTTTGCCACAGCCATGTGGTCACAGTATGTATGGGGGATAATGCGGTTGGCACAGTATGGAAGCCTGATTAGGAGCAGGGGCAGGGGCAGAATGAAGAGAACAGCTCTTATCAAACCCACGAGCCCTAGCTTAGCTATTCGTTTGTTGGTGAGGAAAGTGTTGTATCTCAGAGGGTTACATATGGCAACATAGCGATCAATGGCCATTGTCACAAGGATAGCTGAGTGCATAATAGAAACCGCATGAAGGAAGAACATCTGGGTGAGGCAGCTACCCACAGTAATAGCTTTCAAATTGAACCAAAATATCAACAGTGCTTTTGGAACAACAAAGGTAGATGTGGTGATGTCTGTGAGCGCCAGCATGCAGAGCAACAGGTACATCGGCTTGTGCAGGCTCTGCTCTTTCCCTACAATAAAGAGAAGTGTGAAATTTCCCAACAGGCAGATAATGTAGAACATAGAGAAAGGGATGGACATCCAGATGTGAGCAGCTTCCATACCAGGGATGCCCACTAGGATAAATGTTGAACGGTCAGAGGGGGTGAGGTTGAAATCTGCCATGCGGTGGTGGAAGCGTTGATCTGTCTCAGTAAATCTCAAGATGCCTGTGAAGGGAGAGAAGGACAGCAAGGAGGGTTACACACTTTATAAAAAATAATGCATTGAATATTTTATAGTGATTACCAATCTAGAAAGAGGGGTGAGCAATGATGTGGCAATATTTACAGATGGCATCAGATTAGTTAGGTGATAGTCAATTCCAGAGGAGACCTCAGATGGAGCTAACCAAGCCAGGAGAATGGGCAGCATGATGGCAAGTGAATGCCAATGTCATTAGCTGGAGGGAAAAGCTTGAACTCCTCAAAAACCTTACAAGGTTCTAATTTAAATGTATGAACTCAGTACAGGGAAATGGACACAGGAGCGGCTTTATGTATTTTGCTGCCCCAAGCATGGCAGGCAGGCACTTTTGGCAGCCTGCCTGCTGGTGGTCCGCTTTTCACGTGGATTCGGTGGTGTGCCTGTGGGTGGTCCGCTGGTCACACGGATTTGGTGGCATGCCTGTGGGAGGTCCGCCGGTGCCGCACCATCTGCGTACCCTCGGTTGAATTGTCACCAAAGCTGCAGGACCAGCGGACCTCCCGCAGGCACTCTGCCAAAAGCCGGCTGCCTGCTGCCCTCACAGCAACCGGCAGGCCGCCCCCCGCGGCTTGCCGCCCCAGGCACACGCTTGCTGCGCTGGAGCCGCCCCTGAATGGACGTCATGGTACACAGCTCTGTGAAACTTTGCTCACAGTGCAAGCATGGACAGAAACTAAGCAAACATTGGAATCCAGAAGGAGTGGGGTGGGAAACCATACAGAAAATACAATGCCGTGAGATCAATCAGTCAATGTTTCACCCTCCTGTGGACTCCTCTGTGTAGTACTGGGCACCCTTCTCACCCAGGATATTGCAGAACTGGAGGGGTTCAGGCAAGGACAAGAAGAATGATCCAGGGCTCAGGGAAACTCTCATACAATGAGAGGTTGAAAGAACTGGGATAGTTATCCTACAAGGAATGTGAATAAGAGGGGATATGAAAAAGTCTATAAAATACTGAAGATAGAGATGTAGTTGAGGCCATGAACAAAGGATGAATCAGGAGCAGTTTAGAGATTTACATGGATAGTGAGACTATCCAGTTACGATAGTCAGATTTTACTAAATATTTTGGAACGCCTATGTTCCAACGTGTCTTAAGGAACAAGTCAATCTGTTAGACATAGGGTGACACCCACATCACGGTCAAATAACAAACACCCCATCTATCTAATACTGGATTTCTTACACCAGTACTCCCCTGAGGGCCCGCTGTCCAGAGCAAGCATACAATACAGGGTTGAAACTGAGGTTTTGAGTCATTTAACCATCTTTTAAGAAGGGAAGAAGGATAATGTGGGGAACTACATCATCATGCCAGTCCCTGGAGAAATCACAAAATGTAGGTTCTCAAGGAATCCATTTTGAAGCACTTGGAGGAGAGGAAGGTGATCAGGAACAGTTAAAATGGATTCACCTAGGACAAGTCATATACCAACATGATGGCCTTCTATATCGAGATAACCGGCTCTGTGGATATGGGGAAAGCAGTAGCTGTGATATACCTTGGCCTGGTCTACACTACGCGTTTAAACCGGTTTTAGGAGCATTAAACCGATTTAACGCCACACCCGTCCACACTAAGAGGCCCTTTATATCGGTATAAAGGGGTCTTTAAACCGGTTTCTGTACTCCTCCCTAACGAGAGGAGTAGCGCTAATATCGGTATTACCATATCGGACTAGGGTTAGTGTGGCCGCAGATCGACGGTATTGGCCTCCGGGCGGTATCCCACAGTGCACCACTGACCGCTCTGGACAGCAATCTGAACTCGGATGCAGTGGCCAGGTAGACAGGAAAAGCCCCGCGAACTTTTGAATATTTCCTGTTTGCCCAGCGTGGAGCTCCGATCAGCACGTGTGGCGATGCAGTTAAAAATCAAAAGAAAGAAAGAGCTCCCGCATGGACCATGCGGACGTGATCGCTGTAAGGGCAGGCAAATCTGTTCTATCAGCGCTCCGTTACAGAAGACGAATTAAAAAACATTTTTAAAAAATCTCCAGACAGACGCCATAGCAGGGACTCAGCGCACTGCTGCGTGACAAGCATAACGGAAAGCCAAGGAATCAAATGGACGCTCATGGACTGGAGGACTCAAGCTATCCCACAGTTCCTGCAGTCTCCGAAAAGCATTTGCATTCTTGGCTGAGCTCCAAATGCTTCTAGGGTCAAACACAGTGTCCGCGGTGGGTCAGGGCATAGCTCGGCAATTTACGCCCCCATCCCCACCCCCAGAAGTGAAAGGGAAAACAATCCTCTCTTGACTCTTTTACATGTCACCCTATCTTTACTGAATGCTGCAGATAGACGCGATGCTGCAGCACTGAACACCAACATCCTTGCTCCCCCCCCGCCATGGGTGGCTGATGGTGCAAAACGACTGGTACCCGTCCTCATCATCAGCCTATTGGCACATGGGGCAGTGCAAAAGGGCTGGTAACTATGCTGACTAACATCCGTCAGGTCGATCAAGGGCGCCTGGCCCTAATTTTTCCTGGTAGATGGTGCAGTATAGTTGATAACCATCGTCATCATAGCAACAGGGGGCTGAGCTCCGTCAGCCCCCACCCTTCATGTGTAAAAAAAAAGATTCAATTGCCCCTGGACTAGCAGAGGGATGCTGGGCTCCTCTCCTCCACACTCCTTACTGTCCTGTCTGGACTATCATAGCAGCTGGAGGCTGCCTTCCACTCATTTCTCACTAACAAGTCAGTGTGTCTTATTCCTGAATTCTTTATTACTTCATCACACAAGTGGGGGGACAATGCTACGGTAGCCCAGGAAGGCTGGGGGAAGAACGGAATCAACAGGTGGGGTTGTTGCAGGAGCATCTCCTGTGAATAGCATACAGCTCATAATTTCTGCAGGATCTGACACAGAGCAGCTGTGCTCTCTGATACAGTGGTTCTCTAGTACACTTGCCCATATTCTAGGCAGGGCTGATTCTATTTTTAGATACCAAAAAGGAGGGATTGACTCAGGGAGTCATTCCCAATTTTGGCTTTTGCGTCCCTGGCTAAGAGCAGCCAGGGGCACTTATGACAGCAGCAAATGGTGCAAAATGACTGGTAGCCATGATCATCTTTTTACCAATTTATGGCATGGTAGATGGTACAATATGGCTGGTAACCATCTCTGCTGTCATGCAAAAGCGGCATCTAGTACACATATGGTGACAGTCACAAAAGGCAAAACAGGCTCCATGATTGCCATGCTATGGCATCTGCCAGGGCAATCCAGGGAAAAAAGGCGCGAAATGCTTGTCTGCCGTTGCTTTCCCAGAGGAAGGAGTGACTGACGACATTTACCCAGAACCACCCGCGACAATGATTTTTGCCCCATCAGGCACTGGGATCTCAACCCGGAAATTCCAAGGGGCAGGGGAGGCTGCGGGAACTATGGGATAGCTACAGAATAGCTACCCACAGTGCAACGCTCCAGAAGTCGATGCTAGCCTCGGACCGTGGACGCACACCACCGATTTAATGTGTTTAGTGTGGCCGCGCACACTCGATTTTATACAATCGGTTTTACAAAACCGGTTTATGCAAATTCAGAATAGTCCCGTAGTGTAGACGTACCCCTTGACTTTAGCAAAGCTTTTTATATGGTCTTCCAGAATATTCTTGCCAACAAGTTAAAGAAGTATGGGCTGGATGAATTGACTATAAGGTGGTTAGAAAGATGGCTAGATCATCGAGCTCAATAGGTCATTTTCAATGGCTCAATGTGTAGTTGGCAATGAGTATCAGGCAGAGTGCCCCAGGGGTCCATCCTGGGGCTAGTTTTCTTCAACATCTACATTAATGATCTGGATGATGTGATGGATTGCACCCTGAGCAATTTCTGGATGACACTAAACTGTGGGGAGAGGTAGATACACTGGAAGGTAGGTCCTGTGCTTAGAACGGAAAAATCCCATGCACGGCTACAGGCTGGAGACTGACTGCTAAATGGCAGTTCAACTGAAAAGGATAACAGTGTATTGGGTTGCATTAGTAGGATCGTTGCCAGCAGATTGAGGGAAATGAGAATTCCCCTCTATTTAGCACTGGTGAGGCCACATTTGGAGTACTGCATCCAGCATTGGGCCCTCAATTACAGAAATGATGAGGACAAGTTGGAGAGCATTTAGCAGAGAGCAACAAAAATGATTAGGGGGCTGGGGCACATGACTTACAAGGCGAGTCTGAAAGAACTGGGTTTATTTAGTCTGCAGAAGAGAAATGTAAGGGGGGGATTTGATAGCAAACTTCAGCTACCTGAAGGGGGGTTCCAAAGAGGATGGAGCTGGGCTGTTCTCAGTGCTGGCAGAGGACAGAACAAGGAG
Source organism: Mauremys mutica (assembly GCF_020497125.1). Taxonomy (NCBI): domain Eukaryota; kingdom Metazoa; phylum Chordata; order Testudines; family Geoemydidae; genus Mauremys; species Mauremys mutica. Next base: position 363,994,862 of record NC_059072.1, on the reverse strand, counting down.
CAATGGTCTCAAGCTCTGGTGGGGAATGTCTAGTTTGAATATTAGGAAACACTATTGCACTGGGAGGTGTGGTCGATACACTGGAGGGTAGGGATAGGATACAGAGGGACCTAGACAAATTAGAGGATAGGGCCAAAAGAAATCTGATGACGTTCAACCAGGACAAGCGCAGAGCCCTGCACTTAGGATGGTAGAATCCCATGTACTGCGACAGACTAGGGACTGAATGGCTAGGCAGCTGTTCTGCAGAAAAGGACCTAGGGGTTACAGTGAACGAGAAGCTGGATATGAGTCGACAGTGTGCCCTTGTTGCCAAGAAGGCTAATGGCATTTTGGGCTGTATAAGTAGGGGCATTGCCAGCAGATCCAGGAACGTGATCATTTCCCTCTATGCAACATTGGTGAGGCCTCATCTGGAGTACTGTGTCCAGTTTTGAGCCCCACACTACAAGAACGGTGTGGAAAAATTGGAGGGCAACAAAAATGATTAGGGGGCTGGAGCACATGACGTATGAGGAGAGGCTGAGGGAACTGGGATTGTTTAGTCTGCAGAAGAGAAGAATGAGGGGGGATTTGATAGCTGCTTTCAACTACCTGAAAGGGGGTTCCAAAGAGATGGATCTAGACTGTTCTCAGTGGTACCTAATGACAGAACAAGTAGTAATGGTCTCAAGTTGCAGAGGGGGAGGTTTAGGTTGGACATTAGGAACAACGTTTTCACTAGTAGGGTGGTGAAGAACTGGAATGGGTTACCTAGGGAGGTGGCGGCATCTCTTTCCTTAGAGGTTTTTAAGGTCAGGCTTGACAAAGCCCTGGCTGGGATGATTTAGTTGGGTTTGGTCCTGCTTTGAGCAGGGGGTTGGACAGGATGACCTCCTGAGGTCTCTTCCAATCCTGAGATTCTATGATTCTATGATTCTATCCTGGGATTAATGTCTGTGTCCTGGTGGCCTGCCGTTTCTGTCAGCTGCCAGCAGCTCCTACACATGACAACTGTATTTATCAAGGCCCTCTGTGACAGAGGGACAGTTCCAATGCCCTGGAACTGCTCAGCATGAAGCTAGCCAGGACTCTGTAGCACGATTCCCCGCAGGGCATGCTGGCCTGGGCAAGGACCCTGCTTGTCTTTGGTCATTCTGGTATAACCCTGGAGCATTCAACATCCATATTCCCCCCCATGCACCTCCCCTGGGTGGGGGAAGACAGAGGGCCCTGCACCCTACTTCTGCAGTCAGCAGCACTTGATTCACACACCCCTTTGTGGCAAAAGCACAGACATCCCAAGACGTAGTCCACAGTTATGTGGTCCTTATAGATTCATAGTGTCCATTACTTATAGTGTGCCTGGAGCATTCTCAGGAAGCCTCACCAGGTGGGAGATAAATTTCTCCTAAGGCCTATTGTTTTCTCTCATGGCTCATTGCCTGGAATAGGCCCTACCCAACCAGCTATCTTCGGCATTACCCAGGTATAACTACATTTGAAATAAACCGATGTCGTCAATATTCATAATTTCAGATACAAAAATCATACATGCATACAAATAGGATAATCATATTCAACAAATGATAACTTTTCCAATGACATCTTATATGACTCATCATGCATAAAATGTATAATATTTATGCTATAATCATATAATTATAATATACTAGCATCACTATGAACAGTATGGGTTGCTGTGTCACATAAAGATGAATTTTTTCTACCAGCGATAGGCCTGAAGTTACATAACGACAATAACAAGAAGAACAACAATTGGAAAAACAACTGAATAAAGGTTGTGACACCCAGACTGCAGTTCTGTTGCTTCTCAGGGCAAACACACCCTGAGACCCTACTGCTGCATTTGGCACCAGGAAAGGTCCCAGCACTGGCCTTAGACCATCATTCACAAAGAAAAAATAAATTTCAGCATCACTGCCTGCCTGTCCATGTACATGCTGCTCCCTGCCACACAACCACCATCACTGCCCGTCTATCCCTGAACACAGCGTCCTGCTCCCACAGCCTCCGGCACTACTCGCCTCCCTGTGTACACATAATTCCCTGCCCCACAACCCTGAGTGCTGGCAACTTGTCCATGTAGACCCCCACCCCCAGAATTTCCATCCCTGTCACACAGTGATACCCCTCACCCAGGGGCAAAACCAGGTGCCAGACCCCACAGCGACAGCTCACGGAAACACCTCCACAGACTAGGTTAAACTCAGTGTCTGCCTGCACCTGGGAAAAGGGAGAAATCAGCCTGAACTGCCTTTCTGGGGGTGAAGGGAGACCCAGCAGCAGCTCAGCCTGTGCAAGAAAGCAGAGGGACAGACTTGGTGGGAGGGAGAGAGGATGTTGAGAGTAAAAGGAGCCAGTGAGAGCAACTATTCCCCCAAAACTCTTCGGTCTGTGCATGAGGCAGTATGTCCACTCCCTCGTTCACACAGCTTTAGTGCTCTGTGGCAATGTGATACAGATACCGAATGGGCACTCCATTGACACAGGTAATGCTTACCCAATTAGAACCCCACCCTACCGGGTGTCTCCTCATGCCCAAGCTGCTATAGAACGGGAGATCCAAAGCATGCTACAAATGGGTGTATAATCCGCCCCTCTAACAGTGCATGGGCATCTCCAGTGGTTCTAGTTTCCAAACCAGATGGGGAAATACACTTTTGCATGGACTACCGTAACCTAAATGCTGTAACTCGTCCCGACAACTATCCAATGCCATGCACCGATGAGCTATTGGAGAAATTGGGACATGCCCAGTTTATCTCTACATTAGACTTAACCAAGGGGTACTGGCAAGTACCGCTAGATGAACCTGCCAAGGAAAGGTCAGCCATCATCACCCATGCAGGGGTGTATGAATTTAATATGCTTCCTTTCGGGCTGCGAAATGCACCCGCCACCTTCCAAAGACTTGTAGATGGTCTCCTAGCAGGATTGGGAGAATCTGCAGTTGCCTACCTCGATGATGTGGCCATTTTTTCTGATTCATGGGCAGAACACCTGGAGCACCTGGAAAAAGTCTTCGCGCGCATCAGGCAGCCAGAACTAACTGTTAAGGCTAAAAAGTGTCAAATAGGCCAAAACAGAGTGACTTACCTTGGACACTAGATGAGTCAAGGAACTATAAACCCCCTACAGGCCAAAGTGGATGCTATCCAAAAGTGGCCTATCCCCAAGTCAAAAAACAGGTCCAATCGTTCTTAGGCTTGGCCGGATATTATAGGCGATTTGTACCACATTTACAGCCAAATCGCTGGCCCACTAACAGACCTGACCAGAAAGACACAGCCAAATGCAGTTAAGTGGACTGATTAGTGTCAGAAGGCCTTTAACCAGCTTAAGGCGACACTCATGTCTGACCCTGTGCTAAGGGCCTCAGACTTTGACAAACCATTCCTAGTAACCACAGATGCCTCTGAACGTGGTGTAGGAGCAGTTTTAATGCAGGAAGGACCGGATCAAGAATTCCATCCTGTCGTGTTTCTCAGCAAGAAACTGTCAGAGAGGGAAAGCCACTGGTCAATCAGTGAAAAAGAATGCTACGCAATTGTGTATGCCCTGGAAAAGCTACGCCCAAACATTTGGGGATGGCGTTTCCAGCTACAAACTGACCATGCTGCGCTAAAGTGGCTTCATACTGCCAAGGGAAACAACAAAAAACTTCTTTGATGGAGTTTAGCTCTCCAAGATTTTGATTTTGAAATTCAACACATTTCAGGAGCTTCTAACAAAGTAGCTGATGCACTCTCCCGTGAAAGTTTCCCAGAGTTGACTGGTTAAATTGTCATTAAAATGTAAAAGATCTTGAAGTTTTACATAATTAGTAGTATATGTAAAGGTGCATGTGTTTTATTAATCTGTTTATTCTAAAGTTTTAGGAAGAAATCACTGCCAGTATGGTTCAACACTGTCTGAGATTTGGGGGGCATGTCATAAACAGATAGTTAAGGGTTAATGCCTCTTTTACTTATAAAGGGTTAAAAAGTTCACCTAGCCTAGCTGACACCTGACCAGAGGAACCAATGCGGGACCAAGATGTTTCAAAAGGAAGCAGGGAAGTTTTCTTTTGTTTAGAGTTTCAGTTTCAGCCGGAGTGAAAAAGATCAAGGAACCAGCCTCTTATCAGAGTAGTAAGTTTTAGAAAGGGATAAATAGGTTTATGTTTATTTTCTTTGTAACTTGTCTTGGTGCAAATTAAGGGAATTATCAAATTTGGGGATTCTTGTGTATAGTCTGTGAGATTAGCTGATATGCTGTCTCCCAGAGGTTGTTTTTTTTTCTTTCTTTTAACTTTCTTTTCTTTAATTAAAAGCCTTCTTTTTAAGAACCTGATTGATTTTCCTTGTTTTAAGATCCAAGGGGATTGGATCTGGACTCACCAGGAATTGGTGGGGGAAAGAAGGAGGGATGGTTAAATTTTCCTTGTGTTAAGATCCAAGGGATTGGATCTGGACTCACCAGGGAATTGGTGAAGGAGTCTCTCAAGGCTACCCAGGGAGGGGAAGGTTTTGCGGGGAAAGGGAGTGATCCAGACACTGAGAATTCTGGATGGTGGCAGTGATACCAGATATAAGCTGGTAATTAAGCTTAGAAGTGTCCATGCAGGTCCCCACATCTGTACCCTAAAGTTCAGAGTGCGGGTGAGACCTATGACACCTCCACCCCCCTCCCCAACACACATGAGTTCCTGCACCTCCCTGGTCAGATTTCCAACACTGCCTGGTTTCCTCTAAGCCAGAGACATGCTCTTATCTTTACAGCCTTTTGGTGGTTCCCATCCTCCCCAGAACCAGAGATGCAGGGGCACAGAGAAAGGAGACCCCTCTCCCCACCTGAAAAAAACTGTTATCCTCATTGTTTGAACCTCTGAGCCTGTGAGTTTGAGATTTCATCATCTCCTGTCAGTTCTTCTTTAGTCCAAATGAGCTCACCCATCCTTAGAGGCCATGGGACGACTCCAGTCGAAGTCACTGGAGGCTCATGGACAGTGTAAATCAGGCCATTTATTTAAGTCCCTACAAGGGTATTTAGGGTGAACTCCTGACCGTGTTGAGTTTTACTATTGATCTTTCAGCCTCTGGCTCTGAAAATCATGGCTTTGGGTCCAGCTACAGAGAGCGCTATTCTGTTAGGGTGCTGAAAGAGTCTGAAGGAAATCCCCAGTTCACCTGGTGTTCTGAGACCAGGTATGGAAGATCAGGGTTTTAAAACACAGCAACCCTTCCTCTCTCAGACACCTGGGTGAATTCTAAGTGGCGCACAGAAGGCAGAACGTGAGAGCAGAATCTGGCCAGTGTGTGACTCATTCGTCTTGTGAACTCTCTGATAACACAGATACCCATTGCAGAGGCTTTGGCTGCACTTCCTAACAGGGCAGTGACATTGCTGATTTGGAAAACTTGAGCAAACCAGAGGAAAAAACACATGGCTGAAAAAACAAAGCTATTTGCACAGATAGAAGGACACAGTAAGAGACAAGGATCTGATCTTAAAAACAAGAATTTCTCTAAACTATTTCCAGGACATCTGTAGTTCCAAATTTACCAGGTAATTCCCTTGGTCTTTCTAACAATACTAAACAGTTCAAGTTGCTGTGCTGGTGAATTTCTACCCAGATAGTTCTTGACTTGAACCCTGGAACCCTTCCTGAGCCCTCAGCACTAACTTTAATGCAGAAACAGGCAACTCACCGAAATCCCACTCAGCAGAGAGAAGAAATCTCCTTACGGCAACAGGAAGGCAGAGCCCTGAGAATCAGCGTATGGATCTCACATGTCTGAGACTCAGTGTGCCAAACAACGACTTTTATGATTCACCTGAACAGTCCCTGTGGACTCTCAGATTGGCCAGAACTCACTTACACTTCCCTCAGCTCCATGAGCAGTGAGTGAGAAGCGCAGGAAATAGACCCTGTAGAAATTCAGCTTGAGAGCCTCCCCTGGGAGTGAAATGATTTGCCAATTCCCAGGGCTCAGATTCTCTGGGTAAATTTAGTCTTTCAGGCTGTTCAGCCTAACAACTGCCAATGGCTTTCTTTTCTGTGTGTAATGTACTGTCATCTGTACTAAGTGTGGGAATGCTGCCATAACATACAAGACCAAAAATCATTTTCAATTGATTGTAGCAGAGTATCGCTGCATACCACCTAGGCAGTTGTAATATTCATTCCATAAGACTCTGAAATTCACTGCCACCCTCTGGAGCCCAAAAGTTTTCCCTCCCCTTGATGTGGGAAGAATATGCAACAAGCCTGTGTTAATCAAACTGAGATTTTCCCCAGACACTTCTCTCAATGGATGACTGATTTAGATAAAGCAAAAACAAGTTTAAATACTGAAAGAGATTTTAAGTTACTATACTTGATAGCAAACAGATCAAAGCAGATTACCTATTAAATAAACCAAACCACAAACTAAGCCTAAAATACTACCTAGATGGAATATGAATTAAGAATTTCTCACCCTGGCTGGTGGTACAAGCAGTCCACCAGGTTTCCATACCAGGCTAGTAATCTGTTTAGCCTGGGACCAGCACTTCCCCAGTTCAGTCTTTGTTCCTCAGGTGTTTCCAGGAGTTCTCTTGTGTGGGGAGTGAGGCCACTAGATATTGTCACACCCCACATTATATGAGGGGAATCCTTTGTTCCAAAAAAATGTCCCAGTCCTATTTGTGGAACAATACAGGTACCTAAAATGAGATTCAGTGTCATGCGGTCTGGTCACATTCCCTTGTATGCGCTGCTGAGTCTTAGTGGCCATTATCCACAGGGGGTCTGGAGGTTCTCAGGAAGGCTCACCAAGTGGGAGATAAGCTTCTCCTAAGGCCTATTGTTTCCTCTAATAGCCCATTAACTTGAATAGGCCTTCCAAACTCCTTCAGACTGAAAGCATTCTGGCTAGTGGTTGTCACTCCGGTGTAACTTCCTTTGAAATACTGATACATAGTCAACAGCAAATCATAACTTTTCCAATGACGTCTTATAAGACATATCTTGTACAAAATACATTATATATGTCATAATTGTATCAGGGGGAGGGATAGCTCAGTGGTTTGAGCATTGACCAGCCAAATCCAGTGTTGTGAGTTCAATCCTTGAAGGGGCCACTTAGGAATCTGGGGCAAAATCAGTAGTTGCTCTTGCTAGTGGAAGGAGGGGGCTAGACTTCATGTCCCTTCCAGTTCTCTGAGATAGGTATAGCTCATACGACTAAGAAAAATATGCAGTGCAGTGTTACAATGGGGTTTTGAGGAGGACTCCCTCCTTGGCTTTTAAAGATTCAAATGATAGCAGGAATGCACATTAAAAAACAAATACAAAATGATAGGGTGTGAATTAGCTATTACCAAAACACAGCTGCTTCCCTTGAAAGGTAAAAGCAAATTTGTAATGGCTGTCCCAGTGTAAAAGGATAACAAAGAATGCATTGGCCAAATCAAAAAATGGAACCCACTTCCTCCCCCCCCCTCCAACACACACAAAATGGATGCCATTGGTGGTGTCGCCTGATCCAAGGGGGCAGAAATTAACAACCAGCCTTCAGGTCTTGCTGTCACTCTCAAGGAACAGCCAGAGAGCAACATTATTGGGGCTTAACTGTTTCACTAAAATCCCTCGGCTTTAAAAGCTCATTGATTGTTCCTTTCAGGCTGGCTTCTGCCTCTCTTCGATACCTGCACCACTTCTGGAGGGTGGAAAAGGGTCTGTAGCTAGGATCTCTGCCTCCCTTCAACACCTGCACCCCTTCTGGAGGGTGGGAACAGGGCCTATAGCTAGGATCTCTGCCTCCCTTCGATACCTGCACCACTTCTGGAGGGTGGAACAGGGCCTGTAGCTAGGATCTCTGCCTCCCTTCGATACCTGCACCACTTCTGGAGGGTGGGAACAGGGCCTGTAGCTAGGATCTCTGCCTCCCTTCGATACCTGCACCACTTCTGGAGGGTGGAACAGGGCTGTAGCTAGGATCTCTGCCTTCCTTCAATACCTGCACCACTTCTGGAGGGTGGGAACAGGGCTTGTAGCTAGGATCTCTGCCTCCATTTTGCCACATTCTGTTTTATTTTTCGTCCACACCTTCCAGCGTTTCTCTGCAGTTGCCAAAATTTCCGAAGTCCACAAGAGCAAGTCCAATTCTTTGGATGCCTTAAGGGCTTCTATGTGGTTTCCAGGATGTGCCAGGAGGCATTTTCCATAGAACCTTGTGAGCAAAATTAACTAACGCTCTTAATTCTCTTAAGAGATCAGTGCTCAAAATTATTTCTCCTCCCAAATTCATTGAGCCAAATTACTCTTTATGTCTCCTCTTCCACACCTAATACAAAAGTGAACAATGCTCTTTGTATCATTAAACCCCTGTATGGTCTTAACTCCAGCAGGAGGACCAAGCAGGTTCTCATTCTGTGCACTCAACAAAGAAGAAATGATGTCTGTATCTAATAAAAAATTCTGTCCATATCCCCCTCCTTCAAACTTCACATAAAACATGAACTTCCCCCACCATTGGGGCCAAATGTGCCACTGTTGGGGGAGTTGGAGGTGCCTGGCCTCCCTATAGGAGGCAAATGGCTGTGGCAGCCGTGCACTGGGGTTTTCCTACATGCTCAGCCAAACTTAACAAGACATCCAGAGTGGACAAGCCTTAGGGGCTGTCTCCAAATTTCCACCCACCAGAGATCAAGAAATGTGACTCAACCCTTGAACAGCCTGTCTTCATTCACTTTCCTTTTTTTCCCCCCTTTTTGCTCTCCATTAAAATCTTATGCAGGAGGAGCCATGGCGTCAAACAAGATTGCTCCATGCAGAATCAAACTTTTCAGTCTTTGGGCCCAATCCTTCTTTTGCTAATTGATTGCTTTTCTCAAAACTGCTTCCCAGGCCCTAATCAGTATTGCCTGGAAACCATGGCTTCGAAGTCAGTGAATATCCTCAAGGGACAGAGGGAGAGAGAAAGAGGAGGGAGGGAGTTGGGGGGAGGAGAAAAAGTGCAGAGAGAAAAAGTGGACAATACAGGAGAGAAGAGAAGCAGCAGGGAGATGGGGGGATGAAGGACATAAATCCACACCGTGTAGAGGCCGAGCACAGGAGTTTATTACACACAGCGCTGGCGGAGTGTCACCTGGCTTCTTAGGCTCAGAGACACTGCCAATCAATTGATTACAATAGAATATATAGATTTTCCATGGGCAGGGGAAAGTGACGGGGTAGGCAGTTCCACACCCCGGGGTAGGTTTTGCAGCAAGACAAGATAAGCACATTAGCCAGTGGTTAACAGGTTACATATTGTCTCTGCCCATGGTCTCAAGTTAGCAAGTTAACATTTAATTAATATTTTGATCAAATGTTATTAGTCTAAAATATATATGTTGAATTCTGATATGGGGTCCATAGGAATGGGTAGCTCCTTTGATTGTCCAGTGGGTACATTCCTAGGAGTTAAAGCAAAGAAAGATGGTTTTCTTTGTGTCTGAAGGCAGGCATTGGTCCTTTGGAAGGAGAGGTAGGAGGATGCCATATCTTATACTGACATGTGCCAACTTTTCATAACCTCAAGGTTGGATCTGTAGGAAGAACATCTCCCTATAGAAGAAACAAACACAAAGAACAGGGATTCTTTGTTCAATCTGCAACTCTAAATAAGACACAATTATTTAGTTCTTAGCTCCAACACCTGGCAATTTGCTGACCAGGCCTATCTTAGCAAGCAAGGCTTTCTGTTTACCCCACCTTTCTCTTAGCTGATCACTATTTGCTAGGCCTTTGGTCCCTTGACCATACTCTGGACTTTGGGTCTGGAAAAGAGCTGACACAATCCATATAGCAGGTTGTTATATAAAATGCACATGGATTTTAACCCTTCAGGGGAGAAGAAGCGGAGACAGCGGGAGTTAGAACAGAATGACTTAGGGAGAAAAGAAGCCTAAGCCACAAATCTAGAGGTTGGGCTCTGGAGGCCAGAGCATCTAGAACCTCTACCCCGAGCCCCTATCCTGGCTCCAACAGGAGAGTGGTAGTTGCTGCCACATCCACTGGTGTGAGACCAGCGGTGCCAGCTATCTTTGCCAGACATTCCAAGGATGTGCTCCGGATTAACAGGCCATCCACTTTTCCTTCAGCTCTAGTCTGGTCAGGGTGGAAGATCCTGACCACTACCTATTCTTCCCCTCCTGGGTTACCCGCCTAGGGACCAATCTCGCTTTCCATGGGGACTATGGGCATCTGCAGCTCTTCCGGAATTTCAAGCAATGAACCATATAGGGACTGCCCAAGAGTCGAAGGCTACAACTCCCATAAATTGTCACAACTATTCCCTTCTGCTCTCCCCACATGGGTTTGTGCACACAACTTTTATTCTTTCATTCACTGAGATCTGCCTGGATCTTATCCGGAAATTCCATTGGTACGGCTGTAACAGCATATTCACTCTTGGTTTTCTGTTGTTTCAGTCCAGACACTTTCAGTTCCGACCTGTTATTCTCTATCTCCCAGCAACACTCATGCATCTGCAGTACCACTATCTGAGCTGCTCTCGGTCGGCATATATCTTTGTCTTTCTCAACTTTCTCTATTTCTGCCTTTAACTCCTTTATCTGCTTAGCTGCTTGCACCATTACCATATGCTTACAGAGCTGCAGGAATGCTCTGGGATAGATAAACCTCTGAGGTTTCCAAACACCATTGTCATGCACCTGCATGAGATCTGCTGAGTTCTGATACAAATCTTCTTCTAGCTTTTCTTTTTCTCCAAGTGTTCCCTGTCCGTCTGAACTATCTTTTTACTCAACAAGGCTTTTCAGCCAGACCCTATAGTTCAGTAATGGAATGTGACTGTAAATCAACCCGCAAACGACAGCATGGATCAACCTGCAAACTACAGCTTGAATTACAGGCTGTTACCCTGTTTCACTGCCCCCTGTTTCACTGCCCCCTTCGCCTATTGCAACAAAGAAACATGCAAACAAACCACTTGCATTAATCGTTCCCGTCCCCTACACAGCTCCTGGCTAGCTCACCAAAATCTGTTACCCGGGTTTTCAGAACCCACAGCAGGGACAACTTAACTATTTCACTCCAGACAGTGTCAGCAATAAATCAGTGGGAACACAGCAGTTCTGTCTGATCAAGGATTAAATACAAGAAAGCATGGTCTTGTCTAATACTGCAGTTTATTGTAGTTAAGCACATACAAATATAAGCAATAGGTTTAGAGCATCCTAGATATTTATCTATCATCTGGAATGATATTGAGTAATTAATAGCAGGTTCACAATGGTCAGGTGCTCACCCGCTGGGTAGATAGGGTGTCAGGAAAACTCTCTCTCAAGATGCCATCAGAGGACTATTCCAAAGCACACTGTATTTGCTGATCTTTTATAACTTCTACAAAACACATAGGTCATAATGACCCCCACTCTATTATCACTTTTCCTAAATTTCAATAAACGTCCAATATCAAAGCCTTCTATACTCAGGGTTTACATACACTTATCTTATTTCATTCTCATGTATTTACATCTCAGGCCACTCCTCCCACTTTGATTAGCACAAATTGACAGCTAGATTTTGACCTTGCATCTAAAAGCCTTCTTTCCGATAAGTCCTTAACTATGTGGTATTCTATTTTATTAATTGATAGTGGCTGAGTGCACATCTTGTGGTTGCAATTGGCTTCATCACATTCTGGGGTACACACCCCTCAGATACTGGGAAACACAGATCATTCCTCAAAAACACACAGTTTCACAACTCTGACCAACGAGCTCTAGTAGATTATCCTCAATACCTGTGGCAGCTTTCCTATTTTAGCACTTTCCAACTAAAATATAAATATTTGATTTATCCTACAGGCTTATTGAAGGATTGGATGTAGAAAAATTGGGCCAATTTTGGTCACCGGATCACTGTACATATGATAAAGAAGTTCAGTATTGTAGTTGCTTTTTTTTTTCTCTTGCTATCAAAAAGTGTAGATTCAGTTATCTTCTTTTGGCCACAGAAAGGCTGAGTGACAGGGTGTGTGGATATGGGAGCTGATGAGTGAAGCTGAAAGAGGTCAGGTGATGGTCAGAGGGAGGGAAGTTAGTAACGGAGAGAGCAAAGCTTGGTGATGGAGTGATCAGAAATTGGGTGTGAGGAACTTTTCAGACTCTGAAATTCCACAATGTTGAGTTCAGCCAAACTGGGACAGAGCATCCTTGATTAATGACAAGATATCCTTTCCCCATCTTGTCACACAGGTTTAAAATCAATGGCCCCAGGTGATCACCTTATGCAAGTGTATTTACCCACTTTGTCACGAAGCTCTTTGGTTTTGACCCCATAAATGATAGGGTTGAGTGTGGGAAGGAGAAGGAAATAGAGGTTGGCCAAGATGATGTGAACATGGGGAGCGATACCCTGACCAAACCGGTGTGTCAGAGTGGAGAAGAGGAAGGTAGGATAAGACGTCAGCATCACAAAGATGTGGGCTGTGCAGGTGTTAAGGGCTTTCTGGTGGGCTTTCTTGGAGGAGATTCTGAAGATGGCCCTGATGATCAGTCCGTAGGACAGGGCAATGAGTGTGAGGTCTAACCCAATTATTACAAATGCTACCACTAAGCCGTATGTCCTGCTGACTGTAATGTCCCCACACGACATCTTTGCCACAGCCATGTGGTCACAGTAAGTGTGGGGGATAATGCGGTTGGCACAGAAAGGCAGCCTGCTCAGGAGCAGGGGCAGGGGCAGAACAAAGAGAAAAGCTCTTATCAAACCCACTAGCCCTAGCTTAGCTATTCGTGCATTGGTGAGGATGGTGGCGTATCTCAGAGGGTTACATATGGCAACATAGCGATCAAAGGCCATTGTCATAAGGACGGCTGAGTGCATCATAGAACCCACATGAAGGAAGAACATCTGGGTGAGGCAGCCCCCCAAAGTAATGCTTTTCAAATTGAACCAAAATATACACAGTGCCTTTGGCATGATGGAGGTAGACGTGCCAATGTCTGTGAGTGCCAGCATGCAGAGCAACAGGTACATCGGCTTCTGCAGGGTCTGCTCCTTGCCTACAACAAACAGAACCATGAAATTTCCCAAAAGTCCAAAAATGTAAAATGTAGAGAATGGGATGGAAATCCAGATGTGAGCAGTTTCCAGGCCAGGGATGCCTGTTAGGATGAATGATGAGGGGTCAAAGGGGGTGAGATTGAAAGCTGCCATGGTGTGGTTTATGCATCCATCGAGTTCAGAAATGCTCAAGGTGCCTGTAAAGGGAGAGAAGCACAGTGAAGGGGGTTACACACTTTATAACAAATAGTACGGTTTCTATTTTACAGTTATCACTAATCTAGAACTGAGGCTGAGCAGTGAGGTGGCAACATTTAGAGATGGCACCAGATTATTTAGGTCATACTAAAGTCCAGAGAAGTCCTCAGAGTGAGCTAACCTAACCAGGTGAATGGGCAGCCTGATGGCAGATGAACTTCCATGTCAATAACTGCCACATATATGCCCACTGGAGGGAAAAGCTTGAACTCCTCAAACATCCAGCAAGGTTCTAATTTTACTGTATGAACTGAGGACAGGGACCTGGGAATCATGGTACACATGAGGACATTCAATTAAACTGAAATGTGGCAAATAAACAAAACAGATTTTAAAATTATTCTTTTTTTTTGCTCAGTGCCAAATTAGACTTAGGAACTCATTGCCCCAAGGCGTAGTTGAGGCCATGAGCCAAGTAAGAACCAGGAAGAATTTGGACATTTACATGGATAATGAGACTATCCGGTTACGATTGTTATAGCTGAATAAATGTTTTGCAAAGCCTTTACGCACTCAGGACAGTTAGATCATCCTTCACATACACCTACTCCTGGGTTTCTTATACCTTCTTCTGCAGCCCCTGGGGCTGTCACTGTCAGAGAGGACACTGGACTAGTTAGACAATGGGTCTGATCCATGATGCAATTGCTATGTTGGAAAGGAGCCAAGTTTCTCCCATGGAAACGGACATTATCATGCTGGACTATGACTTTGTGCTCAACAGAAGGGTCACGAAGGGCACAAGGGTCAGACACTTTCTTGCGGGCACCCAGATTTGTCTGAAGCATAAGTTGCAGGTGTTAACTGACAAGTGTAAGCAGAGACATTTCTCATGCCTGAATATTCATGCAGTTTGCAGATGACCCAAAAATTGGTGGATCGTAAATAATGAAGAGGACAGGTCACTGATTCAGAGCAATCTGGATTGGTTGGTAAACGGAGTCAAAGCAGATATAGCCATGTAGATATCTACATCTAAGATCAAATAATGTAGCAATGCTTACACAATGAGGGACTGCCATAGCAAGTGCAACGACTCTGAACAAGATTTGGGGGTGTGAAGGGATAATTAGCTAAACATGAGCTCCCAGTGTGACCATGTGGCCAAAAGAACCAATGTGATTCTTGGATGATAACAAGGGAATCTCAAGGGGAAGTAAAGAAATTATTTTACCTCTATATTTTGCACCGGAATGATGGCTGTTTGAATCCAGTATCTAGTTCTGGTGCCCATGGATAAAGATGGATGTTGATACACTAAAGAGGGTTCAGAGAAGAATCACAAGAATTATTACAAGATTAGAAAACCTGCAGTGATAGACTCAAAGAGCTCAATCTGTGTCGTTTAACAAAGACGGTTAAGGGGTGACTTGATAACAGTCTGTAAGCACCTATACGGGGAACCAATATTTTATAACAGGCTTTTTAGGCTAGTATACAGAGATGTAACATGATCCAATGGCTGGTAGTTGAAGTTAAAGAAATTCTGACTGGAATTAAAGTATGAATTTTTTAAACAGAGAGAATATTTAAGCATTGTAGCAATTTACCAAGGGTCTTGGTGGATCCTTCATCAGTTAGAATTTTTAAAACAAGGTTGGATGTTTCTCTAAATGATCTGCTCTAGGAATAATTTGGGGGAAATTTTCTGGCCTGTGTTATACAGGCCTGTGTTATACAGATTAGATGATCACAGTGGTTGCTTCTGACCTTGGAATCCCCGAACATATCCCCAGGAGTCAGCTAGAGGAATTTTGCCTGCAAGGTCATTTATGAGCTTACTGAAGACATTTTTTTTCTATTCATGACCACACTGAATTTAGCCCCATGGTGAGAAATTCTCATATGAATGCAGCACCTTGGAAACGTTACACTAGGTGTGTATTTCACAAGGCTGAGGAATCCCATGAGGCTCTGCGTGGATGATATGCATTTTAGGTGAGAAAAATAATGACCTGAGCCCATAAAATCTCCACACTGAGGAATGAATTTAGAACCCTCACCATTGACTAACCGAGCTGACTAGCATATGGTCCCAGAGCATCTTGGGTTTAACGTACTTGTCCCAGTGGCCCGCTGTTTCAGGCAACTGCCAGTGTCTTAGTCACATGGCAGCTGTATTTACCTAGGCCCTCACCTGTCCTAGAGTTGCCTGCTAATATTATTTAATGTTCAGGCTTCTCAGCTTGTAAGTTGTTCCTGTGTAGCAATTCTTGAAGCACCATGCGGTATGTATGGGTCTGTCACAGAGGTGGGCAAACTATGGCCTGCGGGCCACATCTGGCCTGCGGGACCATCCTACCCGGCCCTAGAGCTCCCGGCCAGGGAGATTAGCCCCCAGACCCTCCCCTGCTGTCCCTGCTCCCCCGCAGCTACGCCGCCGCGTGGGTAGTGTGGCTGGCTCCGACCGGGCGGCAGGGCTGCGAGCTCTTGCAGCTCTGAGCAGCATGGTAAGGGAGCAGGGGGCGAGGGGAGTTGGATAAGGGGAAGGGAGCTCCAGGGAGCAGGGGGCGGTTGTATGGGGTCGAGGTTTGGAGGGGTGGTCAGGGGCCAGGGAACAAGGGGGGGGGGGTTGGATAGGTGTGGGAGTACCATGGGGGGATGTCAGGGGGTGGGGTGTGGATAGTGGTCGAGGCAGTCAGGGGACAGGGATCAAAGGGTGTTGGATAGGGGGTGGGGTCCAGGGAGTGGTTGGGGCGGGGAGTCCCAGGACGGGGGCAGTCAGGGGACAAGGAGAAGGGAGGTTGGATGCATAAAGGGTTTGGAGGGGAGTGGGAAGTGGGAGGGGGCGGATGGAGGCGAGGGTCCAGGCTGTTTGGGGAGGCACAGCCTTCCCTACCCGGCCCTCCATACAGTTTCACAACCCTGATGTGGCCTTCGGGCCAAAAAGTTTGCCCACCCTTAGCCTATCAAGAGAAGTCACACAGACTTGGCATTTGCCATTTGTGAGATTTCTCACCGTTGAGAGACAGTCACTGATTATCCTGCAGTCAAGGGAGCAGGTGGGATGGGAGGCATCTCACACCATGCAGATGAAGAGCGGTGGTGAGGGTGGGGTGGCTCGGAGGTTGTGGGAGCCAGGGATGACGGGGGAGCATGGATAAATTATTGGGGACAAGCATGTTTTTGGAAGCGGGGCACCCTGGGATGGGAAAGAAGAGTACGGGCAGGGGTCAGAGTATGATGGGAGATTGAACCAACTGAGGAGGAAAGATGAGGCATTTTACTGGTGGAAAGAACCACTGAAATTACATAATTAACATTCAACAACAACGACTGGAAACAAAACTGAGTAAAAGTTGTGACACCCATGCTGAAGTTCTGTGTCTTGGCAGGGCAAATGGACCCTGTGACACCCCTCCTCCCGCCCCGCCCCAAACATACTTGGGGCCAGGAAAAATCTCAGCCCTGGCCTAGGACCAACAATCACAAACAAAAATTGAATTTCAACAGTGCTGCCCAACTTCCTATGTATATGCCACTCGGTCCCCTCCCCCAACACCCAGTGCTGCTCAGCTGTCCCTGTACACCCCTGCCTGCCCCACTACTATCACCACCAGGATGATTTAGTTGGGGATTGGTCCTGCTTTCAGCAGGGGGTTGGACTAGATACCTCCTGAGGTCCCTTCCAACCCGGATATTCTATGATTCTATGATTCATCAGCACTGCCTGCCTGTCCCTTTACACACGGCTCCCCACTCATATAACCCTCAGGGTTGCCGTCCAGCCTGTGTTCATTCCACACACTGCCCCACAACCCCCAGTACTGGCCACTTATCCATGTACACCCCTCTACTACCACAATTTACCACCCTACCACACACAGACACCCCTCACCCAGGACCAAAACCAAGTGCTAAACCCCACAGAAATACCTCCATAGATGAGGTTAAACTCAGTGTCTGCCTGCAGTGGGGAAAAGGGGGAGATCAGCCTGAACTGCCTTTCTGGGGGTGAAGGGAACTCCAGCAGCAGCTCACCATGCCCACGGAAGGAGAGAGGGACAGACCCAGAAGAAGATTGAGAGGATGCGGAAACTAAAAGTAGCCTTTCCTGAAAAAAATTGTTATCCTAATTGTTCTGAACCTCTAATCCTGTAAGTCTGAGTTTTCAGCAACTCTCCTGTCAGTTCTTCTTTGGTCCAAATGAGTTCACCCTTCCTTAGAGGCAACAGGACGACTACAGTTGAAGTCACTGGAAGTTCATGGTTGGTATAAATAAGGCCATTTATTTAAGTCCCTACAGGTGGATTGAGGTTGAACTCCTGGCCGTGTTCGGAGTTTTA